>NC_023754.2:3293799-3402777 GCF_000499845.2 Phaseolus vulgaris
TTCCATAAAGATCTTCATCCTGATTTTCCAGAAAGCATAGTTAACACCACCAAACATAGGAGGTCTATTAATAGATGCACCTTCAGCAAAAGGCATTTTAAACTCAGACATCATACACACACTTGAGCAAAATACAAGCCCTAGCTCTTGATACCAATTGTTGGGTCTATTAGTGTCTAAGTTCAAGAGGGGAGGGGTGAATTGAGCTTATAAACTTTTCGCAAGAACACACAATTTTTCAGTATTCCAGAGGCAAAAAGAACAGATTGATTTTACACGAAACAGATTGATTTTCAGAGCAGTATTGGCACAATCTGAATTTTGTTCACTGTAAAATTGTGATCAACAGAGAATCAGAACAGAACCAGATCAGCTTATTATTGTGAGGATAAAGGATATAGCTATGCTTAGAGATCAACCAAAATTACACAACACAAGATCTCAAGAGAAATGTTCCTTTCACAGGTTTTAATGAATGGTCAGTTTGTTCACAATTCACTTAAGCCATTATATGCAGCAACCTTGTTTATGATCAGAAAACCTTTAACAAAACAGGAAGAACATTTTCACTTAACCCAGAATTAACAGATTCAATTTAAAAAGAACAGATTTAGTTCTTGACAGGATTAAGCAAAGACCAGAAAAGAGTGCAGGGATGAGAATGCAAGATACACACGTTTTTATACTGGTTCACTCATACAGAGCTACATCCAGTCTCACCTTACCCCAAGGTGGAATTCACTAAAAAACAGTGCCAATTACTTACAAAACCAGCAGTTCTTAACCCTACAAGAACACCACATACAATGCTGAAAAACCCTATTTCAGCACACCTTGCACTCCAAGAAACCCTATCAAGGAGTGACTAACACTTACACCTTTACAAAACAGAATAAAGGAAAGATTACACCTGAAAAGAAGATGCAAGAACTCAAAACCAGTAGTTCAATTTGCTGCAGAACTGCACCAGCACCTTCACCAAGATTCAAGGTTTCCTAGAACAAGCACAATCGAAAATCTCTTTGGAAAACCTTTCAAAAACTCTTTTCAATCCTTCTTCTCACATGGAAGTTGTTTGATCTCTGTCAAAAGCGTAATTCCTCAGCACTTATTCATGTGAGAGAGACTTTCTTTATATAGAAAACAGTTTCTAACTTCTTTTCAAAAACCAGTTGAAAAGCAGTTAAGAAAACAACAGATTCAGTTTTGAACTTAACAAATTTATTTTGTGAAAACTGCCAACTCAGCTTAACAGAAATAACTGTCTGAGTGGTACCTTTGGTGCCCTAACTAACTTGTGAAAAACCTTTCAGCAGACCAAGAATAAACTTGTTCTTTCACAGTAAAACAGATTAAAGTATAACACACAAGCCAGCTCATCTTAACTGAAATAACGAACTGAGCTTTCCCTTGGTGCCTTAACAGAAATTTAGAAAAGCCTTTTTAACAGAGAGGAAATAAACAGATTCTTTCTCCATAAAACAGATTTATTTGTGTATTGTTTTAAAACTGTTAAAACCATTTTAAAAAGCTTTTCAAAAAGCATTTAACGAAAGCCTTTTTAACAGAGAAGAAATAAACAGATTCTTTCTCCATAAAACAGATTTATTTGTGTACTGTTTTAAAACTGTTAAAACATTTTAAAAGGCTTTTCAAAAACCATTTAACCACATCATGTGCTTGATCTAGACTTGGTTAGGCATCTAGGATAGGTTACACAGCAAAAGGCAATCATACACACTTACAAGCCTAATTACAAATGAATCTAAAAACCTATTACAATCTTCAAAGCACTCAAGCCATTTTCTTCATCAAACACACATCAAGTCTTGGTAGGGAAGAAGCTTCCTCCAGCTTCAACAAAACCTTCTATAGAAGCTAGTTAACCCATGAAAACTTCGTACATCACTTACATTTTGTGGAGTTGGCCACTCGCGGATGGCTTTGATTTTCTCGGGATCTACATGCACCCCCTTTTTGTTTACTATGAAGCCTAAGAAAACTACACTATCTACACAAAAGGTACACTTATCCCTATTTGCAAAAAGACTATTTTTTCTAAGCACTAGAAGAACTTCCCTAAGGTGACTTAGATGGTCTTCTAGGGTTTTACTATATACTAAGATATCATCAAAATAAACTACTACATATTTACCTATACAATCCCTCAAGGTGTGATTCATAAGCCTCATGAATGTACATGGGGCATTAGTAAGCCCAAAGGGCATCACCAACCACTCATATAATCCAAATTTGGTCTTAAAAGCGGTTTTCCACTCATCACCCTCCTTGATTCGAATTTGGTGATATCCACTTTTAAGGTCAATTTTGGAGAATAGAGTTGACCCATGCAATTCATCAAGCATATCGTCAAGCCTCGGGATTGGATGCCTATACTTGATGGTGATGTTGTTGATTGCTCGACAATCACAACACATGCGCCATTTTCCATCCTTTTTGGGCACCAACAAGACAGGTACAGCACAAGGGCTTAGGCTCTATTGAACCCAACCCTTCTCCAACAAGTCTTGAACTTGTGACTCTATCTCCTTTGTTTCCTCGGGGTTGGTTCTATAAGCAGGCCTATTTGGTAGGCTTGCCCCCGGAATGAAGTCAATTTGATGTTCTATCCCCCTAAGAGGAGGAAGCCCAATGGGCCCCTCATGGGAGAATAGATCTTCAAATTCACTTAAAAGATTTTCTATTTGAGGAGGTAAACTCATAAGTTCACTACTTGTGGCAGTGCATGTAAGTGCTCCTTTACAAAAGATAAGGCTTGGTTGTTCAACAAGAAGCAAATTTTCAAAAACGTTTTCAAGAGGCTTTTCTTGTTGACCAACCTTGTGGGAAGGAACACTCTTCTCCCACGCATTCCTATCCCTAAGGATTTTCTCTTTTTCTAGCGCTCTTTTTTTTTTGTTTTCCTCATCCCTCTTTTGCTTCATTTGTATTTGGTCTTTTACTACTTGAGAGTGTGGTAAAGGACTAAGTACAAACTTTTTATACTTGTGGGTGAAGGAAATTTCGTTAGTGAGACCATCATGTAAGGTTTTCTTATCAAATTGCCATGGCCTCCCTAATAAAATATGACAAGCTTCCATAGGTACTACATCACATAAAACCTTATCTTTGTAGTTCCCTATGGAAAACTTGATTTCCACTTGCTTGTCTACATGTAGTTCCCCATTTTCATTAAGCCATTGAAGTTTATAAGGTTTTTGGTGAGGAACTACTTGTAGCTTAAGCTTCTCCACCATCCTAGCACTACAACAATTGCAACTAGACCCACTATCCACAATGAGAGAGCATATGTTTTCTAAAACATTGCATCTTGTATGAAATATGTTCTCTCTTTGTGTTTCAATGGATGTGCTAGGGTGATTGTTGAGGGTTCTCCTAATCATAAGCAATTCTCCCTCTAGTGGAGCTACCCTCTCATCCTCTCCCCCCTCCTCTTTCTCACTAGGCTCATCTTCGCCACTAGTGTACTCGTCTACACCCTTAAGAAACAAAGTCCTTTGGTTTGGACATTGTGCTTGCACATGCCCTCTTCCATAGCACTTGAAACACTTGACATCTCTAGCTCGGATGGGTGGGGTGGAGGTTTCTTTGGTAAAAGGTTTGGTAGGTTCTTTTGGTTTTTCTTTAGATGTACTACCCTCCCTTCTAAACTCTTTCTTGGGATAAAAGTTAGAGTAAGGGCTCACCTTTTGACTTGATGTTTTGCGTAAAATTTGTTGCTCAACTTTAATGCAAAGTTGAACCAAATCATTCAAGTCTTGATAAGGCAAGAGCTCCACTCTATCTCTTATCTCAAGTGATAGGCCACTAAGGAACCTAGCTATTGTGGTATCCTCCTCTTCTCTAATGGAGGCTCTCATCATGTAGAGCTCCATTTTTTGTCTATACTCTTCCACACTCATGTTTCTTTGTTGGAGTCTTTGGAGCTTGTCCATCAACTCCCTATGGTAGTAGGAAGGTATGTGTCGACGTCTTAGGGCTCCCCTAAGGTCATTCCAATATGTAATGGGAGGTTCCCTATGAAGACGCCTTTCTCTTTCGAGAGAGGTCCACCAATACATGGCATTCCCTTGGAAGCTAAGGGCGGCTAAGGGTACTTTACGTTCCTCACTTACCCTATGGCAAGCAAAGAGTTGCTCTACCTTCATCTCCCAATCTAGATAGATTTCTACATTTTCTTTTCCATGAAAATGAGGTAGGTCTACTCTAGTTTCCCTTGGCACCTCTTGCTCCCTTTGCCTATTCCTTCTAGGGGGTGGTTGGTAGTAGTCATTAATTCTAAGGCTTCCCTCCCCTAGAGTCTCATTACTTTTAGAATGGGATGCATGAGTTTCTTTTTATTTTTGTGAGTTTTGTGATTTCTCTTCTTGAGCTTTAGCCAACTCATTGATTTTGTTCTCATTCTCCAATTGTCTAAAAGAAATTAATTGTACCGCTTGTGATACTTCTTTCAAAAGAGTTTTCAAAGATTTTACTTCACTTTCAATAGACTTTGGAGAGTGAGAAGAAGAAGACATGGCTAAAACTTGGTGTATATAGGTGTTTTACTTTGAGAAAGTTTAGGAAAGTTAAAGAAGGTAGTTTTCCAGGTAAGGGAGGTGAGTCACAAAGGACTACTTAAGTACCAAGCCTTTTCCTTGCCAAAAACTATCCTCCAAAATCTTCACACAAGACTTTCTCTTAGTGATACACTTAGAACACCAATAAGTTGAGAAATAAATGCAAGAAAACAATGTAAGCTATCTATTCAACAAAACTAGTCGGTTTAACACAAATTTAAACAAAACTAACCATACAAAGCGTCAATACGAAAGCAATAGAAAAGCAACTACAAACAAGTAACAATTACTAAACAAGAATGCTATATTATTCGGCCCTAGGTGAGGTTTCTTGGACACTTTGAGCCCTTGAAGACACACTCACCGTCTAAAGCGTAATTAAGAGGTAATTAACACAAATTAAGTTGAAAGGAATTTAAGAAAAACCCCCTTTGTTGATCCTCTTTTTTTGCTAGTGGCACTCCCTCTTGTTGTCTTTGCTTGTTAGCCCTCCAAATGTGTATAGTGTTTTGAGAAAGTGTGCTTCGGCTTTGTCTTTGTCTTCTCCTTAGAATGAAGGTCTTGATTCTCCAATTTCCAGCACCTATCAAAGGGCTAAACCTTAACCAAGTCAAGTTTCCATTCACACAAGCACCAAAGGAGAATAAATTCCAGCACCCAAATTAGAGGTCAAAGAACAAAAGCAAGAAACAATTAAATTGAATAAAACAGTACCACCAAAAGGAGTTAGATTATGACAACTAGAAAGAGGTTCAAGAAATATTAAGCAAGCAAATAAAAGGTACCAAAATAAAGGTAGACCTACCTTATTTCCATGGTAAAGAAAATGTAGAGGTATACCTAGATTGGGAGATGAAGGTAGAGCAACTCTTTGCTTTCCATAAGGTGAGTGAAAAGAGAAAAGTGCCATTAGCCACCCTTAGCTTTCAAGGAAATGCCATGTATTGGTGGACCTCTCTAGAGAGAGAAAGACGTCTTCATAGGGAACCTCCCATTGAATATTGGAATGACCTTAGGGGAGCCCTAAGACGTCGACATATACCCTCCTACTACCATAGGGAGTTAATGGACAAGCTCCAAAGACTCCAACAAAAGAATATGAGTGTAGAGGAGTGTAGAGGAGTATAGGCAGAAAATTGAGCTCTACATGATGAGAGCATCTATTAGAGAAGAAGAGGACACCACCATAGCAAGATTCCTTAGTGGCCTCTCTCTTGAGATAAGAGATAGGGTTGAATTCCTTCCCTACCAAGAATTGAATGACTTGGTTCAACTTTGCATTAAAGTTGAACAACAAAATTTGCACAAAACTTCAAGTCAAAGGGTGGGTTCATACTCCAACTCTTATCCCAAGAAAGAATTTAAAAGGGAAGGTAGCACATCTAGAGAAGAACCCAAAGAAACTACCAAACCTTTAGTAAAGGATACCTCCACCCCACCCATACGTGCTAGGGACACCAAGTGTTTTAAGTGCTTTGGAAGAGGACATGTGGAAGCACAATATCCAAACCAAAGAGCTTTGTTCTTAAAAGGAAAAGATGAGTACACTAGTGGTGAGGATGAACTAAGTACAAAAGAAAAGGAAAAGGAAGAAGGTGAGAGGATAAATCCTTTGGAGGGGGAAAAACACGTTTCTGGCCCACAACATTTTCCAGTGGTGCTGTTTTTTTATTTGGTCATCTAATTCTAGTGCTATTCTTAGGATTCTTTTGTGTGCCTACCTTTATTTTGGTACCTTTTATTTGCTTGCTTAATATTTCTTGGACCTCTTTCTAGTTGTCATAATCTAACTCCTTTTGGTGGTACTGTTTTATTCAAGTAAATTGTTTCTTGCTTTTGTTCTTTGACCTCTAATTTGGTGCTGGAATTTATTTCTCCTTTGGTGCTTAATTGAATGGAAACTTGACTTGGGTAAGGTCTAGTCTTTTGATAGGTGCTGGAATTGGAGAATTAAAACCTTCATTCTAAGGGGAAACAAAGCCAAGGCCGAAACAAGCTTTCTTGAAAACACTACAAACACTTGGAGGGCCAACAAACAAAGACAACAAGGAAGTGCATTTAGCAAAAAAGAGGATCAACAAAGGGAGTTTTCTTAATTTCCTTGCAACTTAATTTGTGTTAATTACCTCTTAATTACGATTTAGACGGTGAGTGTGTCTTCAAGGGCTCAAAGTGTCCAAGAAGCCTCACCTAGGGCCGACTAGTATAGAATTCTTAATTAGAAATTGTTAATTGTTTGTAATTGTCTTTTCTTTTGCTTAGTTAGTGACACTTTGCATGATTATTTTGTTAAGTTTGTGATAAACCGTCTAGCTTTGTTGATTAGTTAGCATACATTGTTTTTTTGCATTGAAAAAAAAGTTTTGATTTCTCAACTTAATTGTGTTCTAAGTAGTTTACTAAGAGGAAGTTTTGTGTGAAGACATTGAGGGATAGTTTTTGGCTAAGGCAAAGGCTTGGTACTTAAGTAGTCCTTTGTGACTCACCTCCCTTACCTGGAAAACTACCTTCTTTGACTTTCCTAAATTTCCTTAAGGTAAAACACTTATATACACAAAAACTTTAGCCATGTCTTCTTTTTCTCATTCTACAAAGTCTATTGGAAGTGAATTAAAATCTTTAAAAACTCTTTTGAAAGAAGTTTCACAAACTGTGCAATCAATTGCATATAGACAATTGGAGAGTGAGACTAAACTTAATGTTTTGACTAAAGCAAAGGATGAGAAGTCTCACATTCTAAAAAAATTACTTTCTCATGCATATATCTCTAAAGATCATGATTCTTTTGGGGAGGGAAGAATTAGAGTAAATGATTATTATCAAGCACCCCCTAGAAGACATAGAAGAGATAGAAAAGAACAAGAAAACCCAAGAGAGGTTAGGGTAGACCAACCCCATTTCCATGGAAAAGAAAATATAGAAGCTTGCCTAGATTGGGAAATGAGGGTAGAAAAATTGTTTGCTTCCCATAAAGAAAGAAAGGAAAGAAAAATACAAAAGAAGAGAGGGGAAGTCGAAAGGGAAGCTAAAGAAAAAGAAGAAAAAGAAAAGCATGAGAAGACCCTTGAAGAACAAAAGGCGTGGGAGAAGAGTGTTCATTCCCACAAGGTCATTCAACAAGACCACAGATTTAAAAATACCTTTGAAAATATGTGTCTTGTTGAACAACCTCAAAGCCTTACCTTTTGTAAAGGAACACTTGCAAGCCTAAGTGAAAAAGAAGAGTCTTTAAAAGAAGCTTGCATAGATAAAAATGAAATAGATTATTTTTCATATGTGCTAGGATATCACCAACTGAATGACAAGTTTTTTATAAGCATCTACAAAAACAAATTTTTAGGTGAAGTAATGCCTAAAGAAACTTGTCATGTCTTATTGAGACAACCATTGCAAAATGTACAAAACCTTATAAACAATGGTTGTCACAACGAGACTATCCTTACACATAAGAGAAAAAGTCTTCATGAAGGAGAACTCATGGGACAAATTAGAGTTGATAAAACTCTAGAGCTTTTAAAAGGAAAACTTTTGTCCCCCATGAGAAAAGAAGTTCAAAGACATTACCTTAGGTACAATTCTTGTTTTCAAACTACGCCCAAGGCAATGTCTCATAAACTCTATACTCCTTCACCTTTTGCAAATGATCCTTGGGAAGATATAAATTTCATATTAAAACTCCCTAGGACAACAAAAGGTTGTGATTCAATCTTCATGGTTATGGATAAACTCTTCTCTAGAGAAGTGATACATCTTCATGGTTTATCATCAAGCATAGTGTTGAATAGAGCTCCAAATTTCACAAACCATGATTTGAGGATTTCCTTTGGAAAACTTGCAACTAAGTTACATACTTTAAATTCTTATCATCCTCAAACGCATGGTCAAAATACATTTGAAAATCTAGCTCTTTCTACTATGCCTAGAATAATCATGAAGTGCACACACAACTCTAGAGATGAGCATACATACCATAAAGTAGTTCACAAAACTACTTATATTTCTACTTTTAAGGTTATATGTGGGCTAAATCATCTTTCTCCTTTTAAGTTGTTACCATCTCCTATAGGATTTATGCCTAAAGAGAAAGTAACCACAAATGCACATTTCAAAATGCATAAGATGATTAGAGAACACATACAACAATCAAAAGAGAAACATTGTCCAAAGTTGCCAAAACCTAAAGAAAAACAAAAATGGCAACATAGTAAAATTGATTTTCAAACTAACACCTATGCTTTATTTGATGATTTCTATAGGTGGACGTTTGATCCAGGAGGACAAGCTTTGGCGAAGCAAGAGGCTGCTATCCGAGATCAAGTCTGTAGATATGAGGATAGATCTTCTCAAGAAGGAGGAGATGATGGACACCATCCAGCCACACTCATCCCCCTAGTTGAAGAAAAAGCTTTGGATTTGAGGACAAATCCTTTTCAAGAGGGAGGGGATGATGGAAGAGGGCCAAGCACAACTTCACAAGAAAGACAAAAGCCAAGTCATGAGCATCCAAAGCCAAACCAAGAGCGTCTAGGGCTAAGGGAGGAGCGTCTAGCTCAAGGTGGAGAGCGTCTAGGCCAATGAAAGGAGCGTCTAGGACCAAATTGCTAAGCCCATGGCCAAGCGAATCCATGCAGATTTGTTTATGTTACATGAAGGCCCATTAGGGGTAGCTTAGTATTAGTTGTGGTGTAAATAGCATAAACTTGATTCCATGAGACTTGACCTAGATTTGCTAAAGATTTGGTCACTTTCTAGAAGGATTCTCCACATGGCCATGTGCTCCATGTGATGTAAATTTGCATTTCATTTTGATTAGCATTAGGGTTGCATTATGGTCCTCTTTAGCCTATAAAAAGAGGAGCTTACACCTTGTATTTTCAAGTTTATTGTTAGTAAAGTTATGCTGCCATTTTGTGCCAAGCTTTGCTTCTCCCTAGAATTCTAGGCTCTAAACTTCACATCCTTCACCTTTCCTTGGGCTGGCCGAACCTCCCAATATTCATACACACCATGCACCTTCAAGATCAACATCACTCTTAGGAGGATCTTGCACACACACATCCATTGCTTCCGCACCATCTCTTACATGATTCAAGAAGACCTTCATGAAATTTGCCATCAAACCTAGCCTTACCTTTTGCAAAGGAACACTTGCAAGCATAGTCAAAAAAGAATAATCCTTAAAAGAGGCTTGCATAGATAAAGATGTAGTGGATTATTTCTCATATGTGTTAGGATATCACCAAGTGAATGTCAAGTTATCTATAAGCATCTACAAAAACAAATTTTTATGTGAGGTAGTGCCTAAAGAAACTTGTCATGTCTTATTGAGACAACCATTGCAAAATGTACAAATTCTCATAAACAATGGTTGTAACAACGAGACTATCTTTACACATAAGAGAAAAATTCTTCATGAAGGAGAACTCATGGGCCAAATTAGAGTTGATAAAACTCTAGAGCTTTTAAAAAGAAAACTTTTGTCCACCATGAGAAAAGATGTTCAAAGACATTACCCTAGATACATATCTTGTTTTAAAACTACACCTAAGCCAATGTCTCATGAACTCTATACTCCTTCACCTTTTGCAAATGATCCTTGGGAAGACACAAATTTCATATTAGAGCTTCCTAGGACAACAAAAGGTTTTGATTCCATTTTCATGGATATGGAAAAACTCTTCCTTAGAGAAGTGGCAAACTTTCATGATTTATCTTCAAACATAGTGTTGGATAGAGCTCCCAAATTTTGAAAACCATCATTTGAGGATTCTCTTGGAAAAATTTAAAACTAATTTGTTCTTGTCAAATGCTTATCATCCTCAAAAGAATGGTTAAAATAAAATTGAAAACCTAGCTCTTTCTACTATGCCTCGAGAAATCATGAGAGACAACCACAATTCTTGGGATGAGTATCCTTTTCCTATTGAGTATGCATACAATGGAGTAGTCCACAAGATTACTCATATTTCTAGATTTGAAGTTGTATGTGAACATAGTCCTCTTTCCCTTTTAAATTTGTTACCACCTCCTAAAGGAATTATGCCTAAGGAAAAAGTAACTACTGTTGAAGATGGATGAAGCTCATATCTACCTAGCCTGAGTGTGTTTGATGTAGATGTTAGCTAGTTTGCTCTGAAGGTTGCAATGTGTCTTAGATGATCTTGTACTTTAGGTTTGTGTGTATTCAAGGTTGCCTTTTGCTGCATGACCCATCCTAGATGCCAAATCAAGGTAGTAAGATCAAGCTCATGATGTGGTTAAATGGTTTTGGAAAAAAATTTTATAGCTTTCTTAAAAGATTTCATTAAGTACAAAAATAAATCTGTTTTCTTGAGAAACAATAGGTTTATTTTTGCTCTGTTGAAAGGCTTTTCGAAATTCAATTAGGGTACCAAAGGTAAAGCTTAGTCTGTTATTTCAGTTAAGCTGAGCTGGCAGCTTTGTTAACATTTAACCTGTTATTTTTAGAATCAATCTGTTGTTTTTAAAACTGCTCTAAAACTATTTTTTTGAAAATTGGTTAGAAATTATTCTCTATAAAATAAAATGCCCTTCTCACGTGAAGAAATGCTGAACAATCACAGTTTTGACAGAGATAAAACATTTCATGTGTAAAAAAGAGAATTGAAAAGGTTTTGCAAAGGTTTTTCAAAAGAAAAATACATGTGGGTTTGTTCTTGAAGAATTGTGTGTTGGATGAAAGTGTTGGTATTGTCTTGGAGCAAATAGAACAACTGGTTTATGTTCTTGCAACACAGTTTCAAGTGTAATATTTCCCTTATTCGTTCTTGTAATAGGTATAAGTGTTAGTCACTCTTTGATAGTGTTTCTTGGAGTGCAAGGTGTGCTGAAATAGTGTTTTTCAGCCTTGTTTGTTGAAGTTGTTGAAGGGTTCAAGAACTGTTGTGTATGTTGTAATTGATTGTATTTGTTTTAGTGGATTCCGCCTTGGAGTAAGGTGAACTGGACGTAGCTCTTGATGAGTGAACCAGTATAAAAATTCTCTTGTGTTTCTCTTCTCATCCCTGCACTTAATTCTGAGTTTTCACATAATCTGTCAAGAAAGGAATCTGTTCTTTTGAATCTAAATCTATTAACTCTGGACTTGATTGAATATGCCATTCTAGCTTGTTAATCAATCTTCTAAACATAAATCAAGCTACTATGTGAATCTGTAATATGGCAAAAGGGTGAATTGTTTTCCTTGACTGAACTGTGACATTTGTCCATTACTCTAGATGCTTTGTGTTAAGTAAAATTGATTAATCATGTGCTACAAACTGCAACTTTATAAGTTGTGAAAGTTAATCAATTTGATCCTGTTATTTCTATTGGTTGATCTAAACCTTGTTGATCAAGTTCTGTTTGTGCTAAAATCATTTGTAAAAACAATCTGTTTCGCTTAAAATCAATATGTTCTTTTCACCTCTGTTACACTGTAAATCAGCTTCTTTTGCGAAAATTTGATAAGCTCAATTCACCCCTCCCCTCTTGAACTTAGACACTGTTTAACTCTAACAATTGGTATCAAGAGCTAGGGCTTGTATTTTGCTCAAGTGTATGCATGATGTCTGAGTTTAAAATGCCTTTTGTTGAAGGTACGTCTATTAATAGACCTCCTATGTTTGGTGGTGTTAACTATGCGTTCTAGAAAATTAGGATGAAAATTTTTATGGAGTCTATTGATATGGGTATTTGGGATGCAGTGGTCAGTGAACCTTTCATACCTATGCAGGTTGTCAAAGAAGAAACAGTAAAGAATCCTTGGTCTGAATGGAGTGAAAGTGAAAGGAAGAAGGCTCAATATGACTCTCTAGCCAAGAACATCATCACATCTGCACTGAATATGGATGAGTTCTTTAGAGTTTCTCAATGTAACTCGGCTAAAGAGATGTGGGAGGTACTAGAGGTAACCCATGAAGGGACAGATGATGTGAAACGAGCAAGGAAGCATTCACTCATTCAGGAATACGAACTGTTTATAATGCAATCATGAGAGAGTATTGCAGATGTGCAGAAACGATTTACACATATTGTAAATCACCTCACTGGCCTTGGTATAGTCTTTGACAAGGAAGAGCTCAACATAAAGGTGCTGAAATGCCTTGATAGAAGTTGGCAGCCTAAGGTAACAACAATCTCAGAATCCAGATATTTATCCAAGATGTCCACTGTTGCACTCTTTGGAAAGTTGATGGAGCATGAACTAGAGCTTAAAAGATTGAAAGAACAAGAAACTGTGGAGAAGAGAGCCAAAGGAATTGCCTTGAAAACTACCATGGAACATGATACAAGTGAGGAAGAAGAGAATCCTGAACATGATGAGACATTGAGTCTGCTCACCAGAAAATTCAGCAGATTTCTTAGAAAGAAAAACCGTGACAGAACTCAGCAAAGAAAGAGGTATTCTAAATCCAATGATTCAAATTCTTCTAATTACACTTGCTTTGGATGTGATAAACCAGGTCATATAAAGGTTGATTGTCCAAACAATCAAAATAAAGAAAAATCAGCAAGCAAGAAGAGTGAAAGAAGCAAAGGCAAAAGAGCATACATCTCTTGGGAAGAAAATGATGTATCCTCATCTAGTGATTCCTCAACCGAAAGTGAAGAAGCAAATTTGTACTTCATGGTGAATGATGAAGAATCTAACTCTGATCCAGTAAGTAGTGATTTTTCCACTTATTCTGAAAATTATGATCAACTGTTAATTGCCTTTAAGGAAACACATGATGAAGCAAACAAATTAGTTGTCATGTGCAACAAATTGAATAGAGTAAATAGGGTACTTGAACCTAAGGTCAAAGCTCTTGAGGAAGAACTGCACAAAGCTAAAACTGAATTGGTTAGCCTTGAATTAACATGTTTGCATGCATCAATAAAAACCTGTGATAATTGTAAGAAGCTGGAAAAACAGGTTGAATATTTGTTAAAAACACTCTCAAATTTCACCAAAGGAAGAGAAAATCTTGAAACTTTATTAGGTTCACAGAATGCTGTTTTTAATAAAAATGGTCTAGGATATAATCCTGGAATGAAAAGCAATGTGAAAAAGCTGTCCAGTTTTTTTGTTCCTTCCAAAAACAGGTTTTTCCTCTTTTAGCTGTTCAAATACAATGCATTCTGCAACTTGTTTTTATTGTATGAATTCTGGACATATATCTAGAACATGTAAAGCTAGAAGGTACCTTGTTCCTAAAGGGTTGGCCAAATGGCTTCCTAAAGAAAGATATTAATCATGCTGGACCCTAGACTAAAAGGGGTACCATATGTGCTGAATCTTTTTTGCAGAAGAATAGCAGGAAAAATCAGTGGTACCTAGACAGTGGGTGCTCGAAGCACATGACAGGTGACTTGACTCAATTCATAAGCCTAAAACTCAAAGCTGAAGGACATGTCACATATGGAGACAACAATAGAGGAAGAATTCTTGGAAGAGGAGATGTTGGTACTAAAGACTCAACCACTATTGAGAATGTATTGTATGTTGAAGGGCTAAAGCATAGTCTTCTAAGCATTAGCCAGCTGTGTGACAAGGGATACAAGGTTAATTTCGAAGCCAACACTTGTACAATTTCAAATGAAATTTCTGGTAAGGTGCTTTTCACAGGAAAAAGGGTAAACAACATTTATCTCTTAGATATTATGAATAGTTGTTCTGAAAATGAGTGTTTGTTGTCTAAAAGTGATGAGTCATGGCTGTGGCATAGAAGGCTAGCTCATATCCATACAAATCATTTGAATAAGTTGAAGTCTAAGGAACTTGTTTCTGGTTTACTAAACATAAAATTTCAAAATAACAGATTGTGTGATGCTTATGTAAAGGGAAAACATATAAGAACTTCATTTAAATCTAAAGATGTGGTTTCTACAAATAAAGCCTTGGATGTTTTACATATGGACTTGTTTGGACCATCTAGGACTGCTAGCTTAGCTGGAAATTACTATGCTTTGGTGATTGTTGATGATTTTTCAACATATACATGGACTTTGTTTCTTGCTTCTAAAAATGATGCATATAAAGCCTTTAAGAAACTAGCTAAGGTTCTGCATAATGAAAATGAAAGTAGAATAAAACAAATTCGTAGTGATCATGGGGGAGAGTTTCAAAATGCAAAATTTGATAGGTATTGTGAAAAACATGGGATCACACATAACTATTATGCTCCTAGGACACCCCAACAAAATGGTATAGTTGAAAGAAAGAATAGGTCATTAGAGGATTTAGCTAGGACCATGTTAAACGAATCTGGTTTACCTAAATATTTTTGGGCAGATGCAGTATACACTGCCTCTTATGTGCTTAACAGAACCTTGATTAGACCCATTCTTAAGAAAACTCCCTATGAACTGTATAAAGGTAGGAAGCCTAGCATTAGTCATCTTAGGGTTTTTGGCTGCAAATGCTTTGTTCTAAATAATGGTAAAGACAATCTGGGGAAATTTGATCCTAAATCAGATGAGGGAATACATATTGGATATGCTATAAATGGTCATGCTTATAGAGTGTATAACAAAAGATTGCTTGCAGTAGAAGAATCTTTACATGTTGTATTTGATGAAATAGATTGTTTTGTGCCTAAATCTGTTCTGGATGAACCTGGTATGGATGATTTAAGAACCATTTTGCAAAAGAATCAATCTAGTGATATTGATGCAACTAATTCACATGCTGTCAAAGGATCTATTGTGAATGTAGGATTGCCTAAAGAATGGAAGACTCCAAGGGATCTCACACTTGACAATGTAATTGGTAAAATTGAGAAAAGAGTCTCAACAAGGAATTCACTTAATAATTTCTGCAGAACAGTGGCCTTTGTTTCACAAATTGAGCCTAAAAGTCTGGAAGAAACACTACAAGACATCAATTGGATAATAGCAATGCAGGAAGAACTGAACCAGTTTGAATACAATGAAGTGTGGACCTTGGTTCCAAGAAGACATGAGATGAATATCATAGGAACCAAATGGGTGTACAGGAACAAGATGGATGAACATGGGGCTATCACTAGAAATAAAGCAAGGCTGGTTGCTAAAGGTTATAACCAAGAAGAGGGAATAGATTTTGGTGAAACCTATGCACCAGTAGCACGTCTTGAAGCTGTCAGATTACTCTTAGCATTTTCCAGCATACAAGGTTTCAAGTTGTTTCAAATGGATGTCAATAGTGCATTCTTCAATGGTTACATTAATGAAGAGGTGTTTGTATCTCAGCCTCCAGGGTTTGAAGATCATAAAAATCCAGAGCATGTGTACATGCTCAAGAAGGCTTTATATGGATTGAAGCAGGCACCTAGACAATGGTATGGGAGGCTAAGTGAGTTTCTGCTCTCTCAAGGATATAACCGTGGCAATTATGATAAAACTTTGTTCATAAAGAAGAAAAGAGAAGACATTATACTTGTGCAAGTCTATGTGGATGATATTATCTTTGGATCCACAAATGAAGAGATGTGTGAAGACTTTGTGAAAACAATGAAGAGTGAGTTTGAGATGTCAATGTTAGGGGAAATGAATTTCTTCCTTGGACTACAAGTGAAACAACTCAAGGATGGAATTTTCATAAGTCAAGAAAAATACTGCAAGGAGCTGCTTAAGAGGTTTGATATGGATCAATGCAAAGCAATCAACACTCCTATTTCAACAAGCTGCCAGCTGGATCAAGATTGTGCAGGAAAATCAGTGGATCAATCAAAATACAGAGGCTTAATTGGTTCCTTACTATACTTAACTGCTAGCAGGCCTGACATTATGTTTGTTGTATGTTTATGTGCTAGATACCAATCTGATCCAAAGGAATCACACTATAATGCAGCAAAGAGAATTCTGAAATACTTGCAAGGGTCTAAGGATGTTGGACTATGGTATCCTAACAATGTTTCTTTAAACTTAACTGGTTTTTCAGATTCTGACTTTGCAGGTTGCAAGGTTGATAGGAAAAGCACAAGTGGGACTTGCACATGCTTGGATCAAGTCTGATCTCTTGGCATTGCAAGAAACAAGCTTGTGTTGCTCTCTCTACAGCAGAGGCAGAATACATAGCTGCTGGAAGTTGTTGTGCTCAAACCTTATGGCTAAGGCACCAGCTAAGTGACTTTGGGATTCTATTAAACAAGATACCTATAAATTGTGATAACACTAGTGCTATAAATCTGTCTAAGAATCCTGTCATGCATTCAAGAACTAAACATATTGAACTTAGACATCACTTTCTAAGAGAACATATAGCTAATGGAACTTGTGATATCAAATTCATTGGCACTGAATTTCAATTGGCTGATCTTTTTACTAAACCTCTTGCTAAAGATAGGTTTTATTTTCTTCTAAATGAATTGGGCATCATTAGCTTAAATTGTCCTCTGCAGTAAAAATTTCAATCTGTTATTTTATATTTTAACGTGTTCTCTCTCTGTTTCAGAATCACAACTGTGACTAGGAAAGAGAAATATTCATTTTTCTCTCTCTCCTTGATCTTTGACTGCTTTTACGGTTATTAACCAGCAGGTTTATGTCAGTCATGTGGGGATATTTTAACTGATTTGATATCCTGTAGGTGCAACATATTTGATCTGCTAAACTGAAATCTGGTGCCAATATATTCTTGCGTCAATCAACACCTGCACCTGCTGTACCACACAAGAATAAAATCTATAGTATATCTGATTGAATTGATTTCTTTAAAAACTTGTGATTCTTGAAATCTGATTTAAGCCCTATATAAATTTGGTATTAATCAATTTTTTTCACACCTTCTCATTCCCACTACAAGCTGTCCAGGTTCAAACAATTTACTGTTTTAATTTCTGTTTTCAAATGATCATGTGAACTGTTACTGATCCTCTTCCTAGCTGGGATTGTCTTTTGGTGAATAGGTGCAGGTAACAACAGATCAAGCATGGCATCCTCATCACACAGAAAGAAGAAATCCAAAGAGCAACCTAACAGCAGCCAAGGCATCCTGGAAAATTGGTTTGCTGGAGATTCTGAAGCTATGACAAGGTTCATACATGAGACAAGCAGAAAGCAAGTCAATGTGCCCAAGGTGCTGGAATTCTCATGGTTGCGGGAAGAAAATCTGACTGAAACAAAAACTCTGCTCAAGCATCAAAAACTGAAAAGCTTCTTGGAAATGACTGGAAATGTCTATCCAGACAAGGTGAAGGTGTTCTACAGCAACCTCATTCAAGATGGCAAGAACCTTGTTTCCCATGTGAAAGGAGTGAAGCTGAAAATTACAAGGGAAATATGGAGCAATGTGGGAGGAATCAAGTATTCAGGAATGAAAGTTAGCAAAGGGAATACTGTTGGAATTCAAGGGTTCAACAAGATGCAGTTTTATAGGAGTTGTGTTAGAAATCCTACTAAATCAGTAGCTAGATTTCATGCTGGTAATCTAACCTTAATTCCAAGACTCCTAGCCTACATAATTGCTTGGCAACTTACTACTAGAGGAAGCAATCATGCTACTCTTCATGAAGAGGATTTGATTCTGTTATACTGTATAATGAATCAACTCAAGGTAAATTGGGTAAGTACAATGGTAGAGCATATGCTCAAATCCACAAGGCTTCCCGATTATCGCTTTCCATATGCAATTTTTGTATCCAAATTAATTGATTATTTTGAAGTTGATACTGCAAATGAAAGAAATGACACCATTAAGGCATCAAGTGAAATAGACAACTCCACTCTCTTGAAAATGGGTTGCAAAAGGAGGAAGACAACTGGATTTTTCGAAGTAATGCTGCAAATAGAGCTGAGAATGAAACAGCTAATCCAGGAGATGAAGAAGAAGAAAATGTTGATGGTGTGCAACACATGGATGAGTCACCAGTTCACTCTTTCGTAAATGAGGATGTTGCTGCTACAAACCATAATGCACTGGATGCATATCAGGAACCTGTGTATAGAGGTGAACCTCTATCCATGTTCGAAAGGCAAGTTCTAAGCAGGCTGAATACACTCACATATGACCAAAAGGCACATTATGAAATGACTCAAGCCAGGTTTCAACACTTGGATGACCAAATTGAAGGAGTTCAGGAGCAGCTAGCTGAGCTCTACCATTATAACAAGTGATCTTTTCAAAGCCTTTATCCTTTATGTCTTGTTGAACAATTGGGTTTTCTGCTTTTTCTCTTTTCTGCACTTGGTTTCATTCTGTTTTGGTTTGTAATGAACCTATAAACTAGTTTTAGTTTGAACTGTTATGCATGTCTATGGTGTGCTTCTTTTATTCCATGTTCTACTCTATTTGATGAACCCAAAGGGGGAGAAGGACAGATGAAAGATTGCTCACATAAGTTGATGATTTGGTTCAAGCTGCGGGGAGATAGCACAAAACTCATATATACTGCTATATTTTGGTTTTATTTCTAAATGTTGTTGTGCAGTTTTTGGCAGTTAGTACAATGCAGGTTTTGATCATCAAAGTATGCAAAGCAAAGGGGTTTTGTCTCCATCAAACAGGGGGAGATTGTGGAAGATGGATGAAGCTCATCTCTACCTAGCCTTAGTGTGTTTGATGTAGATGTTAGCTAGTTTGCTTTGAAGGTTGCAATGTGTCTTAGATGATCTTGTACTTTAGGTTTGTGTGTATTCAAGGTAGCCTTTTGCTGCATGACCCATTCTAGATGCCAAATCAAGGTAGTAAGATCAAGCTCATGATGTGGTTAAATGGTTTTGGAAAAGCTTTTTAAAGCTTTCTTAAAAGATTTGATTCAGTACAAAAATAAATCTGTTTTCTTGAGAAACAATAGGTTTATTTTTGCTCTGTTGAAAGGCTTTTCGAAATTCAGTTAGGGCACCAAAGGTAAAGCTCAGTCTGTTATTTCAGTTAAGCTGAGCTGGCAGTTTTGTTAACATTTAACCTGTTATTTTTAGAATCAATCTATTGTTTTTAAAACTGCTCTGAAACTGTTTTTTTTTTAAAAGTGGTTAGAAATTGTTCTCTATAAAATAAAATGCCTTTCTCACGTGAAGGAAGGCTGAACAATCACAGTTTTGACAGAGATAAAACATTTCATGTGTGAAAAAGAGAATTGAAAAGGTTTTGCAAAGGTTTTTCAAAAGAAAAATACATGTGGGCTTGTTCTTGAAGAACTGTGTGCTGGATGAAAGTGTTGGTATTGTCTTGGAGCAAATAGAAAACTGGTTTATGTTCTTGCAACACAGTTTCAGGTGTAATCTTTCCCTTATTCGTTCTTGTAATAGGTATAAGTGTTAGTCACTCTTTGATAGTGTTTCTTGGAGTGCAAGGTGTGCTGAAATAGTGTTTTTCAACCTTGTTTGTTGAAGTTGTTGAAGGTTTCAAGAACTGTTGTGTGTGTTGTAATTGATTGTATCTGTTTTAGTGGATTCCACCTTGGAGTAAGGTGAACTGGACGTAGCTCTTGATGAGTGAACCAGTATAAAAATTCTCTTGTGTTTCTCTTCTCATCCATGCACATAATTCTGAGTTTTCACATAATCTGTCAAGAAAGGAATCTGTTCTTTTGAATCTAAATCTATTAACTCTGGACCTGATTGAATCTGCCATTCTAGCTTGTTAATCAATCTTCTAAACATAAATCAAGTTGTTGTGTGAATCTGTAATATGGCAAAAGGGTGAATTGTTTTCCTTGACTGAACTGTGACATTTGTCCATTACTCTAGATGCTTTGTGTTAAGTAAAATTGATTAATCCTGTGCTACAAACTGTAACTTTATAAGTTGTGAAAGTTAATCAATTTGATCCTGTTATTTCTGTTGGTTGATCTAAACCTTGTTGATCAAGTTCTGTTTGTGCTAAAGTCATTTGTAAAAACAATCTGTTTCGCTTAAAATCAATTTGTTCTTTTCACCTCTGTTACACTGTAAATCAGCTTCTTTTGCGAAAATTTGATAAGCTCAATTCACCCCTCCCCTCTTGAACTTAGACACTGTTTAACTCTAACAACTACTATTGGAAATTTTACAAAACATAAGAGGATTAGAGGACACATACAACCATCAAAAGGGAAATATTGTGAAAAGTTGCCGAAAACAAAAGAAAAACAAAAATGGCAACTTCATACAATCAAGTTTTCTCCAATTGCTCACACTAACGCCTTTGCTTTGTTTCAAGATTCCCATAGATGGACATTTTATCCGGGAGGACACACCTTGACGAAGCAAGAGGCTGTTATTCGAGATCAAGTCTGTAGATCTGAGGATAGATCTTCTCAAGAAGGAGGAGATGTGGAAACCATCCAGCCACCTTCATCCCCCTAGTTGAAAAAAAAGCATTGGATTTGAGGACAAATCCTTTTCAAGAGGGAGGGGATGATGGAAGAGGGCCAAGCTCAACCTCCCATGAAAGACAAGAGCCAAGCCAAGAGCGTCTAAAGCCAAGTGAAGAGCGTCTAGTGCAAAGGGGAGAGCGTCTAGTGCAAGGGGGGAGCGTCTAGGACCAATTACTAGGTCCATGGCCAAGCGAATCCATGAAGACTTAGACCAAGCTACGGATGGAAGAGAGAGCTATTTGTATATACTACATGAAGGCCCATCAAGAGTAGCTTAGTATTAGTTGTAGTGTAAATAGCACAAACTTGATTCCTTGAGGATTTGACCTAGATTTGCTAAAGATTTGCTACGTTCTAGAAGGATTCCTTCACTAGGGCCGGCCATGTGCCATGGTTTCCTTGTGATGTCATTTACATTTCATTTAGATGGCATTTTCTTATCATTAGGTTAACCTTTATGGTCCTCCTTAGCCTATAAAAGGGGGAGCCAACATCATGTATTTTAAAGATTGAATAGAGTATTGTTATGCTGTCAATTTTGTGCCATACACTACTCCTTACCTAGCATCTAGGTTTTAATCTTCACTTCACCACCTTCAAAGGGGCTGGCTGAACCTCCCTATGTTCACACTCTTCATGCACCTTCAAGGCACCCATACTTCTTAGGAAGGCCTTGTTCATCTCATCCACTAAGCTTCCGCAACTTTCATCTCCAAAAAGCAAAGAAGAGCTCATAGGAATGCCATCATATAGTACAATTTTTGCTTGTTTTTACGAGATGAACAAAACTTTAAATATTCATGGAATTGGACAAGTTGTGCTTAGAAACACAATTTCGTTTTCAAAAAAAGTCATGCTTTCTAGCACGACTTTCACTAATAGTGTTTTTTTCCAAATGAAATCGTACTTTAAAAAGAACACTATTAGTTTCTTTTTTTTTTTACTAAAATCGTGCATCTAATCACAATTTTATGTTAAAATTATTTCATCAATTTTTATTTACTAAAATCGTGCATCCAAGCATAATTTTTATTTTGTGAAAAATAAGTCGGATACATAGGAATAAAGGTTTAGATTGTATATCAAAACTTTTTTGCGACTTTTGCAAAGATGCATCTGATACAGTGATGACATACACACATTTTTAGTGTGACAGCTGTCACAAAATGTTTCTAAAAACTTGTATTTTTAAAACTATTATTCTTTGTTAAGTGAAAATTTAATAACATACCATTAAAATAAACTTAATAAGAAATATAATTTACGCTAAATATTTTGATATTGATTCATCTTTAACGCACACTACATTTATTTTTTTATCAACTTGATAAATTTTCACTAAGTAGACTAACATTGTGAAGTTACAAACGAGTATTGTTTTGACCTCTGACACTCTTAACTAAAACAACTTAAGTATTATTTGAGCACACAACCACCCGTGGTTAAAAACTCAAGTATTATTTGGAATACAACCACTTATGGATAAAACTTGAGTATTAGTTTGAACAACAACCACTTTTGGCTAGACAATCCAAAGTATTGTTTGAAACACAACCACTCTTACAAAGTATTCTTTAGCTCAAAGATTATGAATTCTTTAGACAACCTGCAAAAGGATAAGATCAAGTACCAAGTTTGGTCTCCTTACAAATTTGGGTCCATGAGTATCAATTGGATCCTTTGAATCCTTAGGATTCTTGGGAATCCACTTCATAACACCTTTAGGAACAGAAAAATTCTTAATTTTACAGAACCTAACAGAATGATCTTTCTTCATGCAATAAAAACATGTAACAGCCGGTTGTTTCAATTTTTCAAGCGGTTGTTTTTCCATTACAGTGGAATGAGGCTTTGAAATTTCATATTTCTTACTCTATGGATAGAAACCCAAACCATATTTTCCAAAAACACAATTTTGAGATGCTAGAACAGTCTCAAAGTTTGATTTTCCTTTTGAAAGCTTATCCACGGGTTTTACAAGGTAGTGAACCTTCTTTTCAAGAGATTCACAATTTTCACAAAAACTAGAGCTACACTTGCAAGAAGAGATTTTATAGGTCAATTCTAGATTTTCAAAATAATTTTTCGAATTTTCCAACTCTTCTTCCATTGCTTTAACTCTATTTTCCAACCAATTATTTAAACATTTCAATCGGTTGTTCAAGAGAGTCAATCTATTAGCTTCCTCATGTTTTCTTTGAAAGCTTCAAGAAGCTTACTATAATTTTCAATATTAACAGAGGAGCATGAACTTACACTGCTTGTCATTTTCACCCTTAATTAGACACAAATTTGCTTCTTTTTCTTCACTTGAAGAGCCACTTGATGATGATACATCATTGTCATCCCAAACAATGTAGGCCTTTCTGTCATTGGTGTGATTTTTGTTGTTCTTCTTCTTTAAGAACTTGTTGAATTTCTTTGACAACAAGCTAAGATTCTCTTCTTCACTCTCATTACTTGAATGCTGACAGTTTCTATTCCCATCAGCCTTCAATGCAATTTTGCTCACATGCTTGTCCTCTTTCTCTTGAACACTTAGCTTGTTCATCTCTAACTCGAGCTCTCTCAACTTTTCAAACAATGAGGCAGTGGTCATGGAGGTTAGATCCTTTGATTTAGATACGGCAGTAACCTTAGGTTGCCATGATCTATCAAGACACTTGAGAATTTTGATATTTAGCTCCTCTTTATCAAATGTTTTCCCAAGACTCAAAAGATGATTTACAATGTGAGTAAACCGTTTTTGCACTTCTACAATTGTTTCTCCCTTATGCATTCTGAACATCTCATATTCTTGTATGAGAGTGTGCTTCCTTGCTCTTTTCACATCATTGGTGCCTTCACGAGTCACTTCAAGAGTATCCTACATCTCCTTTGTTGTTTCACATTGAGACACCCTGAAAAACTTGACAGAACTTAGTGTATATGTGATAATGTTCTTAGCAATACAATCATATTGTGCCTTTTTACTTTCTTACTCAGTCCATTGGGACCAAGGTTTTTCAAAAATTTCTTTTTCATTTTCAATCATAGGGATAAAAAGACCATCTTTAATTGCATCCCAAATACCTTTGTTAATTGATTCAACAAAGATTTTCATCATTACCTTCTAGAATTTATAATTTATACCACAAAACAATGGTGGTCTATTTATAGAAGCACCTTCCCCGAAAGGTAGTTTATCAGCCATAAACACAGATTTTGGATCAAAACTTGAGTAACTTTCAAGAACCTTGCTCTTGATGTCAGTTTTTAGAATTGTAGGCCTAAAACAAGAGGGGGTGAATTGTTTTTAAACGTTTTTCGCAAACTTTGAAGGTATGGAGAAAGTCAATGAAGAATCAAAGCCAAAGGAATGAAAATGCTCAAGTTACAAAACTGTTTTAGTTGATTTCCATAAAATCAACCGGTTGTTTTGCAATTCAACCGGTTGTTTTTATCCGCAATTTATAAAAACAACTTAAAACATATATAATTGAGATCGAGGAACGAGAGAATCACAAAAAAAAAATTATATTGGTTCACTCTTATACCAAGAGCTACATCCAGTCCCTAGAAACCACTGGGTATTCCACTAAGTAATCAACCACATATTACAACCACACACACCCCAAAAAAGTGATCTTGAACCCTTCAAGAACACACACTTCCTTTGGCAATCCAACACACACCACATATCAGAACAACCTTTGACTCTGTGAATCACAGTTCTTTACAAAATTACAGATCAAGAGAGAATAAGGAAATATCACACATGATACAGATTGAATCACAAAAGATTACACAACAGTCCTATTCTAGTCTTAGAAAGTTCAAACAAAGCTCGAGGTAAATCTTGGAGAAAATTGTTTTCAAAATATTAATCTCAGATTCATACTACCAGGAGCGTTAAACAAACTATTTAAACTCCAAAAGGCAGTTAAAAGCATTTAATGAAGGAGTCAAAATAGTTTTGAATTAATTAAAACAGATTTACCAGACTTAACAGATTATGTTAAGGATTTTCAAAAAAAAAATTGGTTGAATTGTCGAAACGACCGATTGAATTGGCTTGACAACAAAGTCAACCAATTTAAGCTTTATCAAACCTATTTCAAAAACGCTAAGTGTCAAACAACTGATTGAAACGATAAAACAACTGGTTGTTTTTCCACTTATTTGTAAAACACTCTTTTTCAAAAGGATTTGATTTAAACCATCTTTGAATCCTAACTAATAGTGGATTTACAATTCAAACTACTCAAAACATACACACACACACAAGCTCCATCCAGCCTTCAAGCAATCCATAGAGATTTGGAGACATCAAAGCCTTGTTCAACAACCCTTTACCTATTTTTTTCAATTGATTTAGTGATAGAGTCCTCGTCTTCCTGATGGAAATGTCTTAACTGTGGTACCCCATTCATCCATCATCACTGACAATAATAGATTTTGGCCTTAAATTAATCATTTTAGCGTTAGAATCTTGTATGTGATCACATTCCATTAGGTGTGGTAAACCACATGGTTTCGTAAATGCTATTGATCTTTATCATGAACCAAACTGATGGTCACTCACTTTTTCTTAATGTTTTTCATTCCTGTATTTATGCTTCAATTTGATGGACTTATTTTCAATTTACTTGGAGTTATCCATTTCAATGACCACTTATGAAGCATGTTTATCCTGTCTGGATGAGTTCTTTACATAAATGTCTTTATGCATTTATTTTTCTGTAAATGAATTGCAAGGCTTAGTTGATCATAATGAAAGCAAAGACGTCATTGTTGTTGAACCTTGTGGTGTTCAAGTTTTGAAGAATCCAAATCCTTTGAAGGATGTTGAAGCCTCTGCTTTGCTTGATGTTGTTGTGTTGGTTTAAGCTTTGTTCTAGGGTAGTTTATATGTTGTAATTCACCCTTTGATTAAATTTAAAGCATTAGCATTCTCAATCTTTGTGAAAATAAAATTTTTTTCAAACTAAGTTAAAACAACCGATTGTTTTGTCGAAACAACCGATTGTTTATACTTAGGTGTTTTGAGAAAAAGATTGAAAACTGTTTTGAATGGTTGAACTGTTAAAGTACCAAAACAACCGATTGATTCGAGGAAACAACCGATTGTTTGTTTTGGGACCATAACAGAAAAACTGTTTTCTCTTTAACTGAGCTTTAAATGTTTTAACTGCTTACGCTCCAGTCATTAAATGCTTTGACCAATCTTTTAATGCAATTTAAGAGTTTGTTAAGATTTGATAACAAACTACATCTTTGAATAAATTCAGAAAAATAGATTTGACAATTAAGAATCTTTTGACAAAGTTTTTCCAGAGAGTTTTTCAAAGTGCTGAGATTACTAAGAGTTTGTGATTGATCAAAGTGTGGGAATAAGATTCTGCTTGTATTGATTTCAGATTATCTTCTGTAACAAGTGTAATCCTTGTACTCTGTTGAACAATTTTTCGTTTCTGTGTTTGCTGAGATTGGTTGTGTGTTCTTGAGGTGTTCAAGTTCAACAATCTTAGTGTTGGCCAAGGAGAGTGTGTTTCTTGAGGTGTTCAAGGTCATTCTCTTGGTTGTGGTGTAAGTGATCAAGTGGTGATTGCTTAGTGGATTTCCTCAGGGTTTCTGAGAAGACTAGATGTAGCTCTGATTGGAGTGAACCAGTATAAACAACTGTGTACAATCTCTCTATCTCTAACTCTTTAAATTCAGTTTATTTGTTGTTTGCTGGTATAAACAACCGATTGTTTCTACGAAACAACTGATTGTTTTTCTGGTACTACAGTTTTTGCTTGCTGTTTTGGCTAACTGAATTGCTGAATCAATTGGTTCCTGAGATAAATTCATTTTAGTTTTGAAAAGTTTGCGAAAACCCTCTTTAAACAATTCACCCCCCTCTAGTTTAAAGCCATCTTTTCTAACAATTGGCATCAAGAGCTTGGTTCTTGAAAGTTATTCAAGTTGATCCTAAAAATCTTTTTAAAATGGCTGATAGACTACCTTTTGGGGAAGGTGCTTCAATTAACAGACCACCTTTGTTTTGTGGTTTGAACTACCAGTTTTGGAAAGTAAGAATGAAAATATTTATGGAATCTCTTGACAAAGGAATTTGGGATGCAATTGAAAATGGTCCTTTTATCCCAAAGTTTGAAAAGGATGGATCTGTCATTGAGAAGCCATGGTCTCAATGGACTGATGCAGAAAGCAAAAAGGCCAAATTCGATTGCATTGCCAAAAATATTATAACCTCTGCTTTAAATTCTGATGAGTTTTTCAGGGTCTCGCAATGCAAATCATCAAAAGAAATGTGGGACACTTTGGAAGTCACTCATGAAGGAACAAATGAGGTGAAAAGAGCTAGAAAGCATGTTCTCATCCAAGAGTATGAGATGTTTAGAATGCTTAAAGGAGAAACAATTGCTGAGGTGCAGAAAATGTTTACGCACATCATCAATCACCTTATGAGCCTAGACAAGACCTTTGATAAAGAAAAGCTGAACATGAAGATCTTGAAATGTCTTGATAGAGCATGGCAACGAAAGGTAACTGCTATTTCCGAATCTAAAGATCTAACATCATTAAGTGTTGTTTTTTGTTTGGAAAGCTTAGGGAACATGAGCTAGAGATGAATAGACTCAATGTTCAAGAGAGTGAAGATAAGCACACAAGGAGCATAGCCTTGAAAGCATCCAAACACAAGGGAAAGCAAGATTCTAGTGATGATAGTGATGAGGAAAACCTCAGCTTGCTGTCAAGAAAATTCAGCAAATTCCTAAAGAGAAACCGCAACAAAGACAACAACAAGGATAGGTATGGAAACAAGAAACCCAATGAATTCAATTCAAATAACTATACTTGTTTTGGTTGTGGTGAGCAAGGTCATATAATGGAAGATTGTCCTAACAAGAGCAAAGAGAAAAAGACTAGTTACAAGGAGAAGAAAGGAAAGACAAAAAGAGCCTACATTGCTTGGGATGAAAATGAGGTGTCATCATCAAGTTCTTCATCAAGTGAAGATGTAAAGGCAAACATATGTTTGGTAGTTGAAAATGATGATGAATCTTGCAGCTCAAGTGAGGTAAGTTCATGTGCCTCCTTAAATGAACAAAATTATAGTGAATTACTTGAAGCTTTTCAAGAAACACATGATGAAGCTAATAGATTGGTTCTTTCAAACAACCGATTGAAAGATCTTAACAGTTGACTTGAAAAGAAAGTTAAATCACTTGAACAGGATCTAGAAAAAGCAAAAAGTGATTTTGAAAAATTGGAAAATCATTTCAAAAATGCCTCTTGCAAGTGTGATACTCTCATTTGCACAAATTGTGAAAATCTTGAGAAAAAGGTTCACTATCTTGTTGAAACTGTGGACAAGCTTTCAAAGAGGAAATCAAACTTTGAGAATGTCTTGGCATCTCAAAGCTGTGTTTTTGGAAAGGCTGGTTTAGGCTTTAATCCACAGAACAAGCAAGATAGGTTTTCAAAAAAAAAAATCAAGAAAATCATAAAAACAACCGATTGTTAAGACGAAACAACTGGTTGTTACATGCTTTTACTGCATGAAGAAAGGCCACTCTGTTAGGTTCTGTAAAATTAGAAAATATTCTATTCCAAGAGGTTTTATGAAATGGATTCCTAAGGGATGTGATGTTTTTAACTGCAAAGAAAAGTTAAACGGACCCAAATTTGTAAGGGGACCAAATCTTGCTACTTGAAATTGTTTATGCAGGAAAAATAAAGAGAAAAAGAAGAACTGAGTCATTTGATCAAGCTGTTGAAGAAAAAGGCAGTCATTGAAGCTGAATCAATGCTATGCAAAAGATCTCAACAGTGAAAAGAAGTTTTTTGATCAAAAAGCACTTGGCTCATTGAAGAATGAACATAAGGATAAGACTTTCCTTTATTTGGTCTCAATTTCTGTTTCAAAGTTCTTTCTTATGGTTAAACAATTTTTTTAAGCAATGTCATATGTTTTAAACTGCTTCTGCTCATGGCTAAAATTCAAAATCAAGTTTTTAATTGCTGCAGAAAAACAACCGATTGTTTTGAGTCTGACAGCACTATGAAGAAATTGTTTTAATTGCTATTTTGAATTTCTATCCGTTGCAGATCAATTTAAAAGAGAGAATTTTGGTCAAAGGATCTGTACCGATCAGGTAATCGGAAGTGATGACGTGGCAGCAAGCGATAATATAGGTGTGTTGAACGGGACACCTAGCTGACAGTTGGGAAGTACATCGGGAAGTCTGTGTCGTCGCCAATTGTTGGCTTGGCGTTCTCCGATCTCTAGTATGTATAACCGGCGGTCACCAGGCTTGCGTCACAGTCGCTGTATGTGAGCTCTAGGAGATCAGGTGGTTAGAGACCGCCTAAAAGGGCACATCGCCGAAAGATCAGGAAGGCTTGCTTAAGGCTTTCAAGGGGTACAAGTACGAAGGACGAGGTTATCAGATGATCATTCCCTAGCCAGAGGTCGAGGCAAGGGAACGGTTTCCCAGAACATGCATGATGTGCAAGTGAAGCAGATCATGATAGCGGCAGGCGAGACCACAGAGAAGGTGTACATGGTGACACCCCGTACTCGCCACTTAAGGGGTCGCGCTCCAAGGAAGTTGTGCACCAAGTTACTCCTTGTATGGATAACTTAGTCGAATAGCTTGAAGAGTATAAGTGACGCTCAAGTGCAGAGGGATCCAGATGGTGACACGTGTACAGTTGGATGTGAGCCACGTGTCCAGAGGTGTAACCGTCAGGAGAGAGAAACGCTCAGGTATATAAGGAACTCTTAACAGACTTTGAGGTACGCTTTTCAGAACACTGAGATTCACTGCGCACGGTTCCTTGAGTTGATATTCTCTCTGAGTATTTGGTGATTCCGTCACTGACTTGAGCGTCGGAGCGCGATCGGCCGCAGTGGTGCCACTCTGTTTTCTGCAGGTTCTTGCGAAGAATTGAGGTGTGGAGGACAGAAGCTAACGTGGTGCAAAGCTGATCCAGAAGGAGAAACCTTTGACGTGGCAAGGCTCTTGCACTCAGGTCAACCGGCAGGATCAGGACCTGTGTTGAAAGCTGATTATGTTCAGAAAGAAGTTACAACAGTTATAAAGGAATATATTCCAAAATCTTTTTGGCTGATATTTCTGGTTTTTTAAAATTTCCTTCCTTCTGTTGTTGCTGCTTTAATTCTGATGTAATCAAAACAATATCTTGTTTTATCTCTTATCTTTGTCTATTTGTGAAGACAAATAGAGAGAGATATATGTTGTGTTTTAAGTTTCTGTTTTAAGTTGATAAAACAGTTTGGGATATGTAATATGTTTCTGATATTAGGTGTTTTGAACTTTAAACTGTTTATTTGTATGCTAACAAAATATCAGAAGTTCAATGTTTTTCTCAAAGTTCTATTGCAGGAACTGCTTCAGATTTAATCAGGTACAACACAAGCTTCATTGTTGTTGAACCTTGTGGTGTTCAAGTTTTGAAGAATCCAAATCCTTTGAAGGATGTTGAAGCCTCTGCTTTGCTTGATGTTGTTGTGTTGGTTTAAGCTTTGTTCTAGGGTAGTTTATATGTTGTAATTCACCCTTTGATTAAATCTAAAGCATTAGCATTCTCAATCTTTGTGAAAATAAAATGTTTTTCAAACTAAGTTAAAACAACCGATTGTTTTGTCGAAACAACTGATGGTTTATACTTAGGTGTTTTGAGAAAAAGATTGAAAACTGTTTTGAATGGTTGAACTGTTAAAGTACCAAAACAACCGATTGATTCGAGGAAACAACCGATTGTTTGTTTTGGGACCATAACAGAAAAACTGTTTTCTCTTTGACTGAGCTTTATATGTTTTAACTGCTTACGCTCCAGTCATTAAATGTTTTGACCAATCTTTTAATGCAATTTAAGAGTTTGTTAAGATTTGATAACAAACTACATCTTTGAATAAATTCAGAAAAACATATTTGACAATTAAGAATCTTTTGACAAAGTTTTTCCAGAGAGTTTTTCAAAGTGCTGAGATTGCTAAGAGTTTGTGATTGATCAAAGTGTTGGAATAGGATTCTGCTTGTATTGATTTCAGATTATCTTCTGTAACAAGTGTAATCCTTGTACTCTTTTGAACAATTTTTCGTTTCTGTGTTTGCTGAGATGGGTTGTGTGTTCTTGAGGTGTTCAAGATCAACAATCTTAGTGTTGGCCAAGGAGAGTGTGTTTCTTGAGGTGTTCAAGGTCATTCTCTTGGTTGTGGTGTAAGTGATCAAGTGGTGATTGCTTAGTGGATTTCCTCAGGGTTTCTGAGAAGACTGGATGTAGCTCTGGTTTGGAGTGAACCAGTATAAACAACTGTGTACAATCTCTCTATCTCTAACTCTTTAAATTCAGTTTATTTGTTGTTTGCTGGTATAAACAACCGATTGTTTATCCGAAACAACCGATTGTTTTTCTGGTACTACAACTTTTGCTTGCTGTTTTGGCTAACTGAATTGCTGAATCAATTGGTTCCTGAGATAAATTCATTCTAATTTTGAAAAGTTTGTGAAAACCCTCTTTAAACAATTCACTCCCCCCTAGTTTAAAGCCATCTTTTCTAACAATTGCTACTATTAAGAACATTCAGGTATGTAGTTATAGTATGTAGTGCCTCCAACAGAAAAAGATATAAGGTAAATCAGTTGTGTAGATATTATTCCCATGGAAGGTGTTATTTTGGGGACAACTGCAAATTCTTACATGATTTTAGAGACAGGGAATGAATGAATTAAAGAAAAATTATGAGGGCATGATTTCATATGTTGTGCCATTGAAATGTTCTTTTTTTTTACTGGAAAATAGAACAGATTATGTATGTATGTTTTACAAAATTTTGTGATGTTTCCCCCTTATTTTCAATCCTATCTTCCATCTTTGACCTCTTCTTTCCTTCCTTTCACTGTAGTCTTGTTAAATACTTTTCACTAAAAACAACGTAAAATGTTCTCAACTTTTTTTCACGACTTTACACTTTATTACAATGAAATAATAATTTATATAGTTGAAATGTGAATATAAAAATAAGAAAAAATTTCAATGAATCTATAATAATGGGTCAGTCTAACCGTAATTATATATATATATATATATAATATGTCCTAAGAATTATATTAAAATAATACAATTTAAAATATATATAATTTTATAAGGTGATATTAAGGAATATATATCCCATGTTTGAATTTTTTCCTACTATTTACATTTTTTATTAAATTTAATACAGGTTAAACATGTCTTATTGTACTTGTAAATTAATTTCTGAAAATTAAAAGAAAGAGTGATTCTTAAAATAAGTTATCTCGCGTACCAAGAACAAATACATTAGAACGTGCGTGTGTGTATATATATATATATATATATATAATATAATATAATATAATATCCTCACATTTTGAATAAAAAAAAATATTAGAGTTATGATGAATTGTTTGCTCTTTGTTTAACCAAGTTGTATAACTCCTGACTACCTTGTCGTTCTACCCTGAAAATTTTTATTTGCATTTTTATCCCATTGAAGAAGCATGTGGTTTGATTGTTGGACTTTGTGGACAGCTAGTAGGAAATCATATATTGTTGCCTATAAGTTTTGAAAGTTTGTCATCTCTGCTTGATACTTACAAGGATACTGTATGGGAGAGTGCACTGAAGGTAATTGACCCTATATTCAATACAACATTAAATATGTACATTCTTATTTCATTGTTTGAATATATATATACATACATATATATATATATATGTGTGTGTGGATTAATTGTTGTATTATTTGAAGACTCGTTTTTGCTTCTTCAAGGTAAATGCAGATCTCGCTAAAAGAGATGTTATGTTCAAAATTACCAAATTGTGGAGGGAGTATAGATGCAAGCTCTCGAATGAATTCTATGACCGAGTTTTAAGCATAAATGACCTGATAAAGAATGTTTTAGATGGTCTTATCATCGAGCAGTGGGCTATATTTGTGGATTATCGTCTCAAGCCTTCCGCAATGATACATAGTTTTCATTTCATATATTTTCACTAAGCTTGATTTTAAATTTGCAAAAATTGATTTGATTTTACTGTGTAATAGGAATAGAGATATAAGAAAGAAACGGATTATTCCTCACATTGGTGGTGTTATGCCATTTTCAAGAAGGAGGGATAATTTGGTATATTTACTTATATGTAGCTTTGTGAATTTGGCATATATTTTGATTTATAATATATTATGAATTTTTGTAATTATATTATCCTTTTTGGAACGTATTGAAAATTGAGACTGGTAGGAACAATGGTTGACCTGAGATGTGGAAGATCACAGACAAGAGGAAGAATGTCACGTATCTTAATGATGAAGCTATGGAGATTGGGGTAACTTATAATTATATCAGTTTTGAACCTCTCATTTGCTTCTTTATGTTGAACAAAGTAATTATTTTTGGTATATATTGTTTTTGAGACATACTATTTTGGATTGTTTAGGATATTGTTTTGGATAGTATTTTGTGTTGATCAAGAGTGATCAAGTGCTTTGAAGAATCCAAATCCAAGGTGTTTGATGAAAGGATGGTGTTGTTGTTGTGTTTGGGTAGGATATGGATAGAATAAAGTGTGATCCACTCCTTTTTTGAATCTAAAACTGATGTGATTAAAAACCTTTTTGAAATCAAGTGTTTTTCCAACTAAGTGAAAAACAACTTGTTATTTTGTCGAATCAACCGGTTGTTTTACTCTTAGGTGTTTTGAAAAAGGCTGAAAACTGTTTAAGTTTGGTTGACTTAACTGTCAAGCCAAACAATCGGTTGTTTCGTGGTTTCAACCGATTATTTCTTTGAAAATCCTAACAAAATTCTATTTTGAATGGTGAATCTGCTTTAAATGTTTTTCAACTGAATACGCTCCTTCATTAATTGCTTTGACCAATCTTTGGAAAATATAAATGGTTTGTTTATGTTTTCAAACAAGTAAAAAACAGTTTTGAAAAAATCAGTTTAAAAGATTTGATTCTAAGATTTCAAGATTCACATCAAGCTTTGGGTTTTCAAAAGAAAGTGGTATAGGATTGCAATTGTATTCAATTCAGTTTGTACTGTGATCAGGTGTAATCCTTTCTAAACCTGTTGTATTTTTGGTGTTGTGTTGCCAAGGAGTATTGTGTGCTCTTGAGGTGTTCAAGATCAATACTCTTGGTGTAGTTTGTCAAAGATAGTGTGTTTCTTGAAGGGTTCAAGGTCACTACTTCGGTGGTTTGTGTTTTGTAATCTGGTTTGATTGCTTAGTGGATTACCCAGTGGTATTTTGGGGACTGGATGTAGCTCTTGGCTTAAGAGTGAACCAGTATAAATTGTTGGTGTATTTCTCTCTTACCTTGAACTCATTTAAATTCTGTTTTAAGCTTTGCTGATATAAACAACCGATTGTTTTTTGTTGCTTCATTGTATAATTACTTAAATTCTTGGCTAACTTGATTCCTATTCTGGATTTACACAAAGAATTTTGTTAAACCTGAAAAAGTTTTCAAAAACCCCTCTTAAACAATTCACCCCCCTATCGTTTAAGGCCATTTATTCTATCTCTATTTTAAGTTTTTGTTGCATTATTGGTTGTATGGAGCTTTTTGTTTAGTTTTGGCTGGTTTTTCTGCTTTTGGATTTATGCAGAAAACTAGTTGATGTATGACCATAACCTGCTATGAGAGATGCTCTGGATTGCATAGCTTTTTGTTTTGCAGGTGTTGTTTCAGATTCAATCAAGATCAGCACAAGCAATCAGGGATTTGTCTTCATCAAATAAGGGGAGATTGTTGATCAAGAGTGATCAAGTGCTTTGAAGAATTCAAATCCAAGGTGTTTGATGAAAGGTTGGTGTTGCTATTGTGTTTGGGTGGGATTTGGGTAGAATAAAGTGTGATTCACTCCTTTGTTGAATCTAAAACTGATGTGATTAAAAACCTTTTTGAAATCAAGTGTTTTTCCAACTAAGTGAAAAACAACATGTTGTTTTGTCGAATCAACCGGTTGTTTTACTCTTAGCTGTTTTGAAAAAAGTTGAAAACTGTTTTAGTTTGGTTGACTTAATTGTCAAGCCAAACAATCAGTTGTTTCGTGGTTTCAACCGATTATTTCTTTGAAAATCCTAACAGAATTCTATTTTGAATGGTGAATTTGCTTTAAATGTTTTTCAACTGAATACGCTCCTTCATTAATTGCTTTAACCAATCTTTGGAAAATATAAATGGTTTGTTTATGTGTTCAAACAAGTAAGAAACAATTTTGAAAAATTCAATTTAAGAGATTTGATTCTAAGATTTCAAGATTCACATCAAGCTTTGGATTTTCAAGAGATAATTGTAATTGTATTCAATTCAGTTTGTACTGTGATCAAGTGTAATCATTTCTAAACCTATTGTATTTTTGGTGTTGTGTTGCCAAGGAGTATTGTGTGCTCTTGAGGTGTTCGAGATCAATACTCTTGGTGTGGTTTGCTAAAGATAGTGTGTTTCTTGAAGGGTTCAAGGTCACTACTTTGGTGGTTTGTGTTTTATAATCTGGTTTGTTTGCTTAGTGGATTACCCAATGGTATTTTGGGGACTGGATGTAGCTCTTGGCTTAAGAGTGAACCAGTATAAATTGTTGGTGTATTTCTCTCTTATCCTAAACTCATATAAATTCTGTTTTAAGCTTTGCTGATATAACCGATTGCTTTTTTGTTGCTTTGTTGTATAATTGCTTAAATTCTTGGCTAACTTGATTCCTGTTCTGGATTTACACAAAGAATTTTGTTAAACCTGAAAAAGTTTTCAAAAACCCCTCTTAAACAATTCACCCATCTCTCGTTTAAGGTCATTTATGCTAACATTTTGGACTATTTTGTATTGTTTTGGATACTATTTTGGGATCATATTGTCTCTGTCATAGGTATACATTGTTTTGGATTGTTTTGGATACTATTTTGGGATCATATTGTCTATATCATGGGTATATATTGTTTTGGGCTATTTTGGACACTGTTTTGGGAACATATTGTCTCTGCCATGGGTGTATAATGTTATATTCTTTATCCTTCAATATTTCATATCATGTTTATGGCAAGAGTGACTCTTACGGTTGCAATTAAAAAATGTTAGACATGGACATTGTCTTGTAGTTTGGACATTGCTACCAGGTCGACTTAAATATTTTAGTGTGGTAGAAGGAAAGCAATATTTTTCTACTTTAAAATACAGAATAACCTTGCAAGACCAAAATGAGTACCTGGGCAACTTAAGTTTCTCTTACCTATCATTTTCTTTATAAAGGATTGGAGATTTCCTAGTTCCTTGGATTCTATGTGCACAAAATTTTGGATTAGATAAATAGTCATTTCTTTATTATTGTTATTGTTTTTCTACATGGGTCGTGTTTCTTTATTTCCCTTATAAAAATCCCTTACTATGGGTCTCCCATTAAACACATACTACTAGACAATACAGAAAAAGACGGGAGTTAATGTTGGTTGCTTCCATTTTTATGTAGGAAAAAATTGATGAGCTAATGTTGGAAAATCCATACACTGCATCACATATATGTCTAAATGATCCAATTGGTGTCATCTTTTGAAATGACCATCCAGGAAGGGCAGAGGACTTTCATATGGAGCTTGTCCTACCCTTGCTTTCAAGAAATCCCCAACAAGGTTAAGTATGAATCATGGTTCCTCTAGTGGTGGGTCTTCAACAAATGTTGAAGATAAGGTAGACCAAATAGCAACTAAACTTGTAACTGTAAGGAGCTAAAAGCATACTCTACTAGCCTACATTGCTTTTAGACCAAACAAGCCGAAACATTTTGCTGCCATGGCATCAAATTTGGTACAAACATCTATCAATGAGGTATAAATTACTATACTTAAAATTTTATTATAATACTGTTTTTATTTATTTTTTAAAAATTGTCAATTAACTCTAAACATATTTTAACTTATTCCAGGCACCGGATGTTGGAAGTGGTGCTCCATTACCAACCCAAAATATAAGATCAAGTGGAGACAGTAACACAAATTAGGATTGAGAGTTTAGTTGTAATATATTTAGAAAGTGAAACAGTTTATATTTTGACAATTTAATTTACTTGTTGTTTGGATTAGTTTGACATTATCAACTTTGTTCTCTCAATGAATGAATGAAGTCATCTTTTGATTATTATATTTATCAATTTTAATTATATTATGAAGTATAATTATATTATAAAATTACTTTATGTTATAATTTAATTATATGATGAAACTTAACTGTGTAATGAAATTTAATTATAATATGAAATTAAATAATATTATGAAATCTAATTATAAAAAGAATTAAATAAATTATTATAAATATTAAAAATTAAATTAAATATTTAATATTCGAATTATGACAGTTATAAAGGTTATTATAAACGTCATATTATACCGTATTTAAGTGGCGTTTAAAACTACCACTATTTACATTGGAATTGGTTTATCCAACTTTAAATTACGACATTTATAACTTACGTAAATTATACGCTTAAAACTGCCACTTTATACAATGCATTATAAGGCGTTCGCTACAACAATTCTCAATTGATTGTCACATTAAACTTTGTGGCAACAAGAATTCTGGCAGTACGCCTGCCATAGACATATAATGTGACAGTTATAAACGTCAGGTTATACGAAAATAAGCGTCACCCCATACACTTTTTTTGTAGTGATTGTCTATTAATTGACTATTGTTGATAATATAAATATTTTCATAAATTACGAAAACGTTAGATTGGCTATTGTTGATAATATAAATATTTTCATACAACTAAATTATCATGTGTAACTTTAGTTCATAGCAATAAAATTAAACTATGTTTATATCGGGTCGTTACTATTATCTTTGTTTTTTTAGGCTACTATTATCTGTCTTACTATATCTTAAAATATATGTGCAATTAACTAAAGGGAAGCAAAAAAAAGCATAAAAAACTTCAAGCATGTGAAGTGCCTCTTTATTGATAGTTATTATAAAGAATGTAGATTGTTTATAATCTCCTTTTTCAAGCTGTGAATTTTAAATCCAAACTTCAACTTTAATATATAAAAATACTCTAATATACAATTTGTGAATTTGAAATATCACACTTCAATTTGTATATTCGATTTAAACTGTGAAATTTACTTGTATATATAAAGTAAAATGAGTATCTTTTAAGGTGTGAGTGAATTTTATTTTTATGTTTACATTAATTCACCTGTGGACTTTATTTATTTTTCTTTTATTAATATTAAATTTAATTATAAATTTTAAAATTTTAAAATATTTTTAAGGTGTGTATTAAAAAAAAATACCCATTTGAAAAAATAACTTGTTTAAAAAAATACAAAAAGTTAAATTAATGGGTTTGGGAAATTTTTGGAAGTAATGGAAGTTTAGAAAATTCCGATAAGGAATAGAGGTTTGAAAAACTCCTAGAAATAACATAGGTTTGGAAAACCTCTCGAAGTGATAATGATTTACAAAACCTAAAAAAAAATAATTAACATCCCAGAAATTAATAAAAATTTACGATAAAAAAACAAACTGCATAACGAAAATTAAAACAGTTGAAAATTCAAAATATAACACCATTAAAAAAACATTAATGCATGTTGTGTTTTATTGAAATCCTACACCTTAGTACTATCTTCATTTGCAATATTTTTTTTTTTTACCTCAAATAGTTTTTCTTTTGTTTTTTAATAAAGTTTTTGGTTATTTATGTAATTTATTGCTTTAAAAAATAGAAATTAATATATATATATATATATTAAAAAAATTAAATTAATATTTTTTATTATTATTATAATCATTTTATTTATTTTAATTCTAAATTCGTACGTACCTTGAATACATTAGCAATAGAAACATCAACCATTGAGAAAAGGACAAATTCTCCCTCTACCTTCATGTTTTTCTCGTGCATTCCTATACTTCAGAAAATACAAACATTTCTTGATTTTTTAATTTTGAAATGTAAAATCTATAAACTTATCATATCATATAATATAAAAGTTAATATTTGTGATATTCGATAAAGGGATGCCGAAGTGTTTCCCAACACAAAAATAAGAAAAAAGAGAGGATAAGAGATATAACTCTACAAAAATGGAGTGTACTTGAAAAGATGAAGAAGGAATACTGCAAGTTGATCTATTTATCTTCTTTGTTAGGGTAAAACGTTATTTTCATATTAGGGTAAAATGTTGGAAATTCTATATCGACAAGAGATTATAACATTTATATATATATATATATAAATCTCACTTTATAAGTCGATTTTATAAGGTTGAGTTAGGCTTAAAATTCATTTCTTAATATGGTATCAGAGTCATTTTGAGCTTATTGTTGAACTTATCAGACCACCCGCTATTGAATCGTTATCAAACCACCCACTATTGAATCGTTATCAGACCACCTATAATATATAGTTCATGTACGAGTGGACAGCCTCAACGTAATGGGTGTTGAAGATCTCACATTGACTATAGATTAAGACATTTTATAGTACATACGTGAGTTCAAACCTCATCTTATAAGTCAGTTTTATAAAATTGAGTTAGACTTAAAGTTTACTTCTTAATATATATGGAATAATTGAAGTGACGAAAGAAGTGGTGAAAGATAAAGAGAGAACAAGTCATTATTAGAACTGAAAAGAGAGGATAAAGAAAATGTGCAAATTTGAATTAATTTTTTAAAAAATAATCAAAATATTGTTTAGATGTACTATATTAATTAAAAAATAGATAAAGATATTTGTGCATAGATATATAACTTTAGTATTTTTTAAAAATAAACAATTTTAGTAAAAATATAGAACAAGTTAAAAACATGATTTAAGTATAATTTACTTAGAATAAAATAGAACGAGTGAAACTTGTATTTAAAAACATAATTTCATCATAATAAAATTGTGTTTTTCAAACACTATTAGTCTAATTGTGATTTTTCCATTCTCATAAAAGTCAGCCAAAATTACACCTTCTTGTCATAAAACCTAATTATTTTATTAAATTCTCTCAACTACTTTAATAGTAAATGCGTAAGGTAATTTTTGAATTCATAATACATATTATTACTAATAAGTTTATTATTTTAAATTAATTTAACTATTTTTTTAAAAGAATGCGAATTATGTTGAAAAAGTCTTATAAACAAGAATGAAGAAAATATTATATATATTTTTATTTTATGTTTAAAATGTCCTTTGGGTTTGATTTTGAAATCAATTTTATTTATTTATTTGATAATTTTAAATATTATTTTAGAAGAATCGCCGTTTTTTATCATTTAAAAGTGTTAGTCTTCATAGTAAATTGAGGTGAGATCTGCCATATTTTTTTAATTTTGTTGGAAAAAAAAATACAACATCAGGAAATAATAATAATGTGAACGAAAATTTATTTCATTACTCTTGATTTGGAAGAAAAGAAAATTCACATAATTCGTTGTATTGGACCAAAGCGCTGGGCTCAGCGCTCGGTGATCGGACATCGTTACCTGTGTCAAGCAAGTCAACTTGGTGGTCTGGTTGAGTTAATGAGCAACGTAAGTGAGCCCTAGGTATGTGTGCGTTGAAGTTCATTCATATACTTAACGTGTATAAGGCCTGGTCAGCGAAAAAGTGTGAATGGTGTGTTTAGTACATTCAGGTCTAACACAAGTAAAATATTCTCTAAAGACGCCTAAGCTCAATAGCGCTAGGGGTTTGGGGAATAAGTTGCATGCATGATATGTAAAGGCTTGTACGTCTACAGTGGACAGATTGACCCCCTGATGCTAGTACATGAGTTGGTACCTGGCGGACATGCTGTTAAGATTATGCACTCCAAGGAGGTAAGATTTTGTGCGATTGTTGTACTAAGATTGTGCGCATTGTAAGAGACTCTCCTCCCATCAAACCTACTTTCACCCGAGATAAGATTCTTGTGAGAGAAAGGTTGTTACAAGAAGTAACCTAAAAGTAGTTTATAAAAGAGACTTGAGATTCATGGTAAATGTACATCGTTTTTAAGACTGAAACTACTTGCTTACTTACTCATTGTTTTTATAAGCCCAATACTCACTTCTCATCGGAGTGCAATCAACAGGTAGGGCCCCCTCTATTTCAACAGAGTCTCGTTCCAACATCCAAAGGAAAGAGCAAATTCCAGGCAGACGGAGTCATAACCTATTCCTAGAGTCAACCGACGATTAGGTCAACCGACAAGAACAGTCATAAAATTAAAAGGAAGAAAAAAATGTTGTACAAAAATAAAAGAAAATAAGATTACATAAGAAACTTAAAATATACTTTTAGTCTTATAAAATTAAACGTTGGTATTCGAATAAATTTTTCTTCAATTTTTGTTTTTTTTTTAATCTTTATTCTTAATAATCTATATAATTTGTTTTTGTTTCACTAGTTTTGAGAGTGGAAGAATGAATGCAAAAGAGGATGAGAACATTTTTCATTATTCACACAAATGAAAAATTTTGTGTTAATTTCATATAAGATTCTTGCATTTTATTCAAATACTCTGCATTTTATTACAATATACAAAATTAAATATTACATAAATTTATTTAATAATTTTAAAAATATCTAATTATACTATTAGTAATAACATATAATTATAAATAATGAAAATAAGAAAATAAAATTATAATATCAACAAAACATATATAGTTATATAAATAACAAATGTATAAAATAATAAATATTATTTTCATAAATTTTAATATATTTAATATTCTTTTTCAATTTAACACAAAAATATTTTTTATTATATTTTTTTAATTTTTATTAAAAATATATATAATTATGAATATTATATATTAGAAAAATTTAACTCAAACTTAAAAAAAAAATATCATAATTCATTATTTAAATATTTTTTTAATAACAAAAAATATATTTATAAGTTTTCATTTTTTATCTTTAAAATAATTTATAAATTCCCTCAAACCACACTATCATCCTTCTCCTCAATCTAAGCAATTGCATGTATTTTCTCTCATCCTCATAATCTTTCTTCTCCCCCACAAACCCCTTCTTCAATCCAAACACATTAAAAAAAAGATTATTTACTTATTTTAAAACAAACAATAAAATAAGAATAAAAATTTCATATTTTAGAGAAATTAAAGTAGAAAAATAACCACTATTTCCTCGTTTAGTAAAGAATAAAATAATCAAGTTTAAAGTTTTTAGGAACAATAATAATACAAAGTTTTTAAAAAAGATAAAAAAACAACCATAAAAAAAAAATGCATTCTGTTCTAGAATTTGAAACGGCTAATAATTTCCCGCACAATATTGATTTGGCCTCCGTCCCCTACTCTCCTGTAAACCAAACGCGCCACAATGGAACCTCCGAAGAACAACGCCCAAAGCGAAGACGAAACCACCGTAGCGCTGAAGAAGAAGAGGCTGCGGCGCGTGAGCTTCGCGGACAACGAAATCACCTCCGTTCATGTATTCCGCCGCGACGACGACTCCTCCTCCTCTCCCTCCGAAGCCCCTTCCGATCCCTCCATCGTAGGGTTTTTCCGCGACCTCGCCTCCGACAGCGAGGACGACGATAAAGAGCAGCCGCAACTCCACGAGGAAGCTGAAGACGGAAACTCCTTCCTCCGTCCAATCGGCTCTCCCTATACCGGCGGCAGCAGCACCGCCGACGAAGGCGATGGTGCGCTCCGACTCTTTCCTTTCTCTTCCGCGAAATTTTCTTATTCTCTCCGTAGTTTATTATTAATTTGTTGCTCCTGATGTACGCAGATGACGATGAAGACTTTCCGGGTCCGGTGTCGACGCATTTCATCAGGCCGGAGCGGTTGTCGGACTCCGGCGTCTCGGACGACGTGACGATGGACTCCACAGCGTTCTCGATGCATTACAAGAGTCTCGCTCGCTCGGACTCCGGCGACATCAAGACGCGCCAGTTCGACGTCACAACTCCGAACTCTCACTCTCGAGGAAGTTACATGGAGCTCACGGAGCGGAAGTGGTGCGGAGTGGTACTCGACGCACATAGCGCAGGCAGAGACTCCAACGACATGAGCATCGAGGGAGAGCACCAGAGGAGCTCTGAATACGACATACTAATCCCTCCAGAGGATGCTGCAATTTTGGCTCAGGCAGTACCCAATGACTCGTCGCAACGCAGCTTGGAAGGTTCGGTTGCGTCTCCTCCAGTCACTCAATCCCACCAGACACATCCTTCTGATTCTTCAATCGAGGTGAGCATTAATTGCGCTTGCTTTAGTAGGCACTTATAGTTTAGGAGTTCTTTTTTATTCTGGTCGAAACCGGGATTAATATCTCGTGTTTTACAGAAACCAAATGATGGACATCCTTTCTAGCTCGAGCTTGAGCCACTAATTGAATAAAGGAGACGAAAATAAGAGAAGTAAATAAAACAAGTTTTTCATAATTTAAAATTAGTTTATGAATGAACTAAAAGTAAGTTTATGAATGTATAGGTTAATTTTATTTTATGGTAATTTTTTCTTTTAATAATGTTTATGAAGATTTTTGTTCAAATTAATCATGAATATTCGGTGTGATTATTATGTGTGCATGTTGTATGCATTTGATTTGATTAATAGTATCAAGCTGTAGGTGTGCATGGTTTATTTGTGATGACATTTTAGTGGCTATCCTTATACTTGCTATTGCAACACTTGGGTTATGTGCAGAACTAATTCATGTTTGTCTGTTTTGTTTTTTCTAGGAAATTAAGGAGTCTACTAAAGATGCAACTGATGAGATTTTGCCAATTTGTAGACAACTGGACTTTGAGAATGGTAATAGAGAAACACCGCTGAGGGTGGGCGAACACAAAGGAATGGTGTTGGATTCAGATCGTAAGTCTGATAAAGTAGACCAAAATCCCATATATGGGTCTACGCCGTTGTTGTTGTCTGGAGGAAAACAGTCATTTACGAGGTCTTCTGTTTCATCTGCACATGCTGGAAACATCACTCCACGTTTAGAGCAATCTGTTTTATATGGTCCAGAGGTAAGTGTCGCAAATCGTGCAACTTCATCTTCTGCACTGAGCAGCATTTCGAAGATGGTAACTATCGAGGCTCCTGCCATCTCGAGTCTCAAAAAAGGAATGGACGTATTGAAAGCTAGATTTCCAAAATACTCTCCTGGATTTCCTTTGTCAAATAAAAAAAATCAAGAATACAAGCAAGATGACAGTCGCCGGACCCCTCTATTTAAAATCAGTTTAACTCCAGCTAGTAACACTTATAAAGGTTTGGCTTATAGCAATGATCGTGAAATTCAGTTTTTAAAAAGTATTTCCAAGTCAAGTCAAAATGAAGAGACCGTGAACACCAAGATGGATGAGGGAAACTTAAATTCAATTTCAGCTCATGTTTCTCAAAATGATGAAAATTCTATGTCTGCTGAAACGGGAGCTTCTCCCTCACAGTTGACTCTTTCAATGAAGGTGGGAGATGTGGACTTGGCAGATAGCACAAGGAAAGATGAAATTCTAGTTCCAAGTTCTCCTATCCAAGAAGTAACACCTCAGTTGTGCTCCCTGCAAGACGTGTCTCCCAAGGGTACTGTTGACGATCATGGTCCTGATAACAACTACCATTCAGTACTCAATGTATCTCAGAGCCCTCTTACCAAATCAGGTATTGGGATTTCTTCTGGGAAGAAAAGAAAAGGTGTTCAGATACTAAGAAATAGAGACAAAATAGATAAAATAGGGAGGATTGACAGAACACCAGAGGCTCATTCAAATGGGAGTGTTGATCTACAGTTAGTTTTGGAGCAAAGAGGTTCTGTGAGTAGGGAAAGAGGGATGCTTGGAGATCAGACTTCCAATGATGTGGATCTAGTACGATTACTGTTTTATGTTGTATTGTATATAGTTTCAATTGGTTAGATTGGCCTCTGAACTCTTCACAATTACCTTGCAGTTTCTTAAAAAATTCTTAGCCGGAACAAATCACTTGCTACCTCCTTCAATTGATAAGCTAAATTTAAGATTGGTATGTTTTAATTTTTGGGTGTAGACTTAGAAAATGATAGTATTCAATTGAAAATTTGGATATTGTTGCTTACTTTTTAGTTTTGATTGTTCACTTAAACATCTCATAGCTATTTATATTAATAATGCTTTAACCCCCCTCAATATTTAGATTGGCAGGTTGGAAGATATTTTGGTTAATCTACAGAAAGTTAAGGAGACAGAGATTATTTGTTCTGAGATTCAATCTCAGGTAATGAAATTTAATACAATTCTTTAGTTTATTATATTATAGCAAGCTTACATTTTACAGTGATTAGAACATGTTACTTCCTCTAAAGACAGTTTAAGCCTGGCATCTGTTTGCTCACATGACATGACACGGTTCTTGTTTTTTCTCCAGCATAAAATAACTGATCCTTTAAACATTCATAGAGACAAGAGGTATGCTTATGCTGTCTAAGTAACACCAAGGATTGAGAATTATGCTGTTTAATACATGTATGGTTATGGAACTGTTTTGAATATGATCGCTTGGTGATGTGAACTTAGAGTAATATTTTGCAGAGTTGCTGAAACAAGAATATTGCTGCATAATATAGCATATGAGAAGGCAAAATTACAACTATTGCTTATGAAGCATGACAAATTACTGGTATTCTATCTTACTTGAAAACATGTTAGTATTGAGCATTGCCCACAGTTGGTGATATGAACTTCCATTGCAAACAGAATAAGGTACAACAGATTAACTCTGGGCTTCAAGAGTGTGAGATGATAAAATTAAATTTCTTCCCATCCTCATCTAAACATGGGGCAATGGACACTCAAGCAAATGATAATTGTTCCGAGGGAAAATCTCAGGTATGATTATGTGTGTATGAAGTATTTTTGTAAATTGACCTGGAACTTGGAATGAGGTTGAAGGAGGAGAAATACAACTGTATACCTAAAAGCAATTCAAGTGAGAACTGTTCTGTTTGAGGAAGTTCTTTAGTGCAAATAAAGAACTTCTTGCTTCTTTGGTTACTGTTTCTTGGTCCTAATCTGATCCCAGTTCTATCAGTTTACTTCTTTTCAGTCTCCAGATATCATTTGGAGAATAGAGAATGAAAGATATTTGAAGAGATTGTGTCTATAGTACAAATATTGCAGTTATCATAAATTCCTAATTGCTGCAATTACGTGACTTTGTTAGTCAATGCCACAAACTTAAATGCAATTTCCTTATTTAATTAGTCTAGTATTAATATAGATAAAGAGTTAGTACTTTGTCTTGTGGATGACATCACATTACAACTCGTCATATCATTTTTGCAAAGAGTTTGTAAGTACAGACTACAAACAACTAGCATAAGCCTAAGCCCCAACAGAATTTCCTTCAAAGAAACTCCCTCAATTTAACACAATGAATCAGAAATCTGTCGCATCGTATTTAAGAAATACACAATAAAATAATTTATCACCAATTTATTGTAAAGGTCTTCCAAGAATAATGGTTAAACTCGGAGTTAGGTGGAGCAAATGACCCCTTATATGTGTAAAACAAGTAGCTCACCAAGAAGATTTGATGATTATAAACTGTTTGGATTAGCTTCTTTAGAAGAGCTTTTTAAGACAGAAAAATATGAAGAAAAAAACAAAATTAACTTCTCCACAAGTTAAAATTAGCTCACACACAAGTTAAAAGTAAAAGTTTGGAGAATTTTGAAGGAGCTAGGTGAGAGAGTTTTTACAAGTTAGTTGATATATAACCTAATTTTAACTTGTGGAGATGTCAATTTCAGTTTTTTCTTATTGTTCATTCTTGTAAGTCCTTATGTAGAAATTTGTCTGAAAATATTTTAATTATTTTGACCTAAGATCACCTTTTGGGAAAAGAACTTATTTAACTTCCACTATATCTTCAAATATGTTGATCCAATGCAAGTTCACAATTTAGCAATTAAGGATTTGTGTTATCACTTTTTGGTTATGGCGGAAGGCAATGGTGGATTTTTTTACCACCGCCGCAACAAGGCGGTAGCGATGCAGTCTTCCCATGGCAGCTGCTTTTGGCATCTCGAGATGCTAATGGGAAATGGAAATATCGAAAAAGACGGATAAAAAGATGGTGGCTGCGGTGCAAGGTGAGCTAGTGCGGTGGCAACAACGGCGACGCATGCTATGATGACGACGGAAAATGAAGAAGGGACTATGCGGCACATGAAGAAGATAGAAGACCCTAAACCTAATTTGAAAAAACCCTAATAAGTTTAGGCCTTTGGCCATTCCAACTTGTAACTAATAAAACCCTAAAACCCTAATTATTCAAATAAAATTTGAATGTGCTGTGTGGCTGCATGAGTTCTTAAACCTAATTAAGAGTTCAAAACCTACTTAAAATTAGGTTTTTTTGGGCCTATTTTTGGCCCATTTAAAACATTATAGGATTCACGAAAGAATAGTAAAGATAGAGAAAGATCACATGACCCTTTTATACTAGTTCAATTTCAATTTTTGAAAGCTACACCTAGTCTCCTTTTTGTATGCAACAATATCCCCCTTTTTGTCTTTGAACATGTCTAATTTTAATATGAAACCCAACTTTCATTGTTTTTTTTTTGATCAGCAAAGAATGAAATTAAATTAAGAGGGATACAAAAGGGGTATCCCAACCCTTTTACATAAACCAAACCACATTAAGAATCTCCAAGAATAAAGAGATGAACAAACACCCCAGAAGCAATAGATAGATAATGTTTGCTGCATAAGCTAGACATCTTATTCTAGCTAGCATCGTGCTCGTATTGGAATGCTATAAGCACTGCAAACTGCAGCTACAAGACCATTAAAATACACCAAAATATTGGTTATGTCCACCACCTCATTGACATTCCTTTTACCCAGCTTGCAGTGACACGATTGTAGCACTTGTCATAGAATTAAACACTTCAATGCAGCATCTTTCATTCGCTCCTTTTTGGACTTTGGCTTCCCCTTGTTTGCTCCTTTAAGGTCACTTTTTTCAGAAACCAACTTCCTACTTGCCAGGGTCTATCTCGCACTTAGATTGGTTGGAGTTTACAACTTCGACTGGATTCTTAATCCAATTCTGTCCCAACTTTCACTGTTTTGCTATAAATAATTGTTGAGATGTATTTGAGCTTTTTTGAGCAATGGTCATAGAAGCTAAATTTGGAACTTCAAATCAAAACAAACTCTTTGCACAATATGGTTACTAACTTCGCATTTTGAACATTTCTCCCCATTTTGTTACTGGGAGAAATCAATACAATTCTGAAGACCTGTAGCTTTTTTTTTTGCTTGTTTCAAAGACTTGTTATCCTCTTGATATGTAACAAAATGTTATACATTGAAATGATTTCTATTACAAATGATAGATGACCATAGTTTAAAGCACTCAACATTATAGTGATTTATGCTCAAATGTTGATATTTTAAATATACAACTATCATTAAATAACCATGCAATAATCAATAATGATAAATCAATTCTGTTCTGAACAACCAATGATCTGTAGAATGCATGATATATTTTCCTTTGCATTTGTTCCAAACTCTTGTTCATAGTCTGATGGTGTAACTTGATCATGAAAGGTTCAACCTGTTGTGCTGTTCCATTCATTTCAATTGGTAATATTTTATTGTTCATTGCTAGGTTTCTTGCAAAAAGGTATTGGAAAAGAAGCAGGAACTTGAATCTTTGGAGTCAAAAGCAAAATCCTTAAGTAAATTCTTACAGAGCCACTGCAAGATGAACGGGGATGAAAGCTATACTGACACCGTGAAAGCTGTTTATGGTTATTTTCAGAAGAGAATGCCTTGCAAGTCTATACGCCAGAATTTGAAGGTCTTATGACTTTAAATATGGTTCTTGTCCTCATACCAAATATAATATATTCTTTTTAATAATACTAAACATCATTTTTTTCTACTTTTTTGTTTTCTAGTTGTGGGAAATTGAAGATTTTGAGTGCAAGGATGGTTTTCACAAAGTTTGTCTCAACTATTGTGGTTATGTAACTCAAAGGTTAGTTAATTTTGCTCCATTTCCTTCTGTGGTTGAAGCTTCAGTGTATCTTTTATGATGACTAAATATGAAAGTTCCAACTTATTTTGATGGAATGTAGGGTCACTCTAAATACTGGTCAATCTAGGATAATAACATCAACTAGCTTGAATGATGCGAATATTGGGAAGGTAATTTAGTTATCAATTTTTCTGTGTTATTATAGCATTCAATATTCATTTCTAGTTGCAAGAAATAGATGAAATGTATTTCTGAAATGTGTTTACAAATGTGATTACAGTCTCAATTTATAGACTTTTTACAACCTAATTAAGGAAAGAAATAATAGGTAATGAGGCAAGACATGATAGGTAATTAAAGCTATACATATAAAATCAAATCACTAAAAGATATCAAATCTGTCTTAATAAATAGAGAATGAAATCTGCACTTACTTACGAAATAATTCTCCTAATTATGCAACATTCCCTTTTCTTTTCTACTATGGTGTGTCTATTTTTCAGACCTTCCCAAACTTGGATGCTTTTTCTGCATTTGTGTTTGTCTTAAATCCACATACAACTAAGAAGTTCATTGATTCATGCAGTATGGCACGAGAAACACAGGTATATACTTTATTTCTTATGAATATGATAATTTTCTTTTAGTAAGTTATTGTTGTTTTGTATTTCATGTTTTCTTGGATCATGGACCAAGAAACTTAAAACAATGCTACGGATCATGATTAAGCCATTGTATTGTTGACTGAGCCACAATTTAATATAAAATGGCCTAGAATAATAGTTATTGGTGGTGAGTCCCTTCCCGAGAGTGCCAAAAATCACCCATGTTTCACTAAAAGCCTCACCATGGCCTCCTTCCTCCACCTCAAGAATTGCTTCCTCTTTTCTAATGATAAACTTGTTGTTGGTCCAGTTTCACTCTTGACCACCAAGCTTGACACCATTTTTGTTCCTCCTAAACAAATGTTTTGATTAAGTGGTCCGGTTTCTTTGAAGGACATCTTATGGGAAGATTGGGATACACTTTCTGTAGCTTAGCACCTCACAAGGTGTTTTTCCTCGGGGAAGGGGATGAGTGGAATCTAGACCTAAGCAACATTGTAGGTGATAGAGAGCTGACCATGGATGGGGTAGGCGTTGATTCCAAGCCCAAGAAGCATAAAGGATGGGACAATTGCATACATTAGAATTTAGGATAATTTGCTAGTCATATAAGTTAAAGTAGCTAACATATTTTGAGTGCTTAGTGCACCAATCATCTACATTAGCTTGTTATTTGATTCCCTTTTCTATTATGCTTTGTTAGGCTCATCTCTTTATATAGAGTTTGCTTGAAAGAAAAAGATTGAATGTATTTACAAATGTATTTACAAATGTGATTACAGTCTAAATTTATAGACTATTTACAACCTAATTAAGGAAAGAAAGAATAGGTAATTAAAGCTATACAAATCAAACAACCAAAAGATATCAAATTTGTCCTAGTAAATAGAAAAAAAAATTGTATTAATTATGGAGTAATTATCTTCTGATTATGCAACACTCCCCCTCAAGCTGGTGAATGTATATCTATCATTTCCATTGCAAGTAAGATCTTTGAATTGTTTTGTGGGAAGTCCCTTAGTGAATATATCTACCAATTGGAGTCTTGAAGGGATATCCTCGATGACTATAAGACAATTATCCAACTTCTCCTTAATGAAATGTTGGTCTATCTCTACGTGCTTTGTTTGTTCATGTTGAACTGGATTGTGTGCAATACTGATGGCAGACTTATTATCATACGTCAGTCCCATAGGAACTTCATATTTTACTTTGAGGTCATTGAGTATGATCTTCATCCATAATAGTTCACAAACCCCTTGAGTCATGACTCTAAATTCTGCCTTTTCACTTGATCTTGTAACTTCATTTTGTTTCTTGCTTCTCCATGTCACCAAATTTCCACCCAAGAACATGCAATAGCTTGTGATGAATTTCCTATCAACAATTGATCATGCATAGTCAGTATTAGTATATACTTTCATGGATAAGTTTTCCCTTTTTTTTGTATAACAATCCTTTCCCACAGAGGCTTTTAAGCATTGAATAATTCTATTTACTGCCTGCAAGTGTCTTTCTCTTGTATCATGCATGAATTGGCTTGGCTAACTACACTAATTGCATAGGCTATGTTTGACCTAGTGTGTGATAGATAGATGAGTTTTCCTACAATTCTTTGATATTGTGTCTTTTCCACCATTGGGCTCTTCTCATCATTCCCAATCCTATGATTTTGCTATATTGGCATTCCAGTGATCTTACAACCCAACTTACCATTCTCTTTGAGGAGATCAAGGATGTATTTCCTTTGAGAAACAAGGATGTATCTCCCTCAAAGTCTGTTTTTCAATCTCATCATCACCTCTGCAATAATCATATCATCTACTTAGACCAAAAGAAGAGTGAGTTTTATCATCCTGAGTTTGCCGCTACCCCAAAGATACCATAGCTTGAGTAAACCTTCCAAACTAGGCACAAGGTGATTGTTTAAGACCATACAAGGCCTTCTTAAGTCCCCACACCTTATTCCCTTCATCAATAGCACCATAACCAGGTGGAATCTCCATGTATACTTCTTCCTCCAAGCTTCCATGCAAAAAGACATTTTTAACATCAAATTGATGCATCTCCCAACCAAAGTGCGTTGCCAATGAGAGAATAATCCTGATTGTATTCATTTTTGCCACTGGAGCAAAAGTCTCCTCATAATCGATCCCATAGGTTTAGGTGTAACCTTTTGCAACCAACTTTGCCTTATACCAATCCAGTGTGGCATTAGATTGATACATAACTATGGATATCCACCTACAACCCAATGGATTCTTATCCTTTGGTCTCTCTGTAATCTCTCAACTCTCATTCCTTTCTAATGCACCAATTTCTTCATTCATGGCTCAAACCTAGTTCTCATCTTTTAAGGCTTGTATTGATGTGTGGATTTTGATAGATCAATAGTGGAAAGAAAACTCCGGTGCTGCATAGAAAGTTTTTCTATCCATCCTATTTGTTCAAGTTGGTATTAGAGTGGATATGATCCTACATTATCTTCATCATTGTCTTTGTTGCTCTTTGTTGCGCTGCTGCCACTTGACGCTGTTTTGTTAAAAAAAAGTGTAGGGTTAGATGTGCCTCGAGGAGCGCAACCCAATCGGTGGTCGTGCAACTAACTGATCATCCATGCGTTGATCTACACACTTCTTGTTTGTAGTAGAAGAAGTTAAAAGATTCCTAGTGGCAGACTTATTAGAGGAACTCAACAAGAAACTTGACAGATATTATATGGACTTGATTAAGCCTACATTTGGATTTTGATCATGTTCGTTCTATAGATTGTTTGATTACTAGATTCATTTGTGTGCCTAACCTAATGAAGGATGACAATCAACCTGAAATTATTGAAACTTCCGCAGCAACAATCCCTCATAGAAGAGAAGGTCGGAATATACAAGGAGGATGTGGTGGTAGGTGTGGAAGTCCTCAATGGTCATATTGCAAGAGAATGGGTCATGCCCAATAAAATTGTTATTCCTTGCATGGCTTTCCAAGCAAAGATGCTTATGTATCTAAATTTAAAAGATCATAATCTAAATTTTTTGATCAAGAGTACCAAGAATTTTTAGGTACAAGTCTGAGAACTCAATCAATTAAGGTCAATCCTCTACAATGCCAAGTGTGTCAACTCAACTGCATGCATTTCTCAATCTGTGGAAGGTCATAGTACATGGATTTTGATTCAGGTGCCTAAAACCATGTCTCTGGTAACATTTATTTATTTTCTTCCATTTCTTACCAAAAAATTCCTCATGTTGTTACTCTTGCCAATGTATCCAAAGGGGCATATCAAGGAATTGGCCAATTTTCTTTATCCCCTTCACTAAATTTAAATTCCGTCTTGTTCATTCCTCATTGTCCTTACATATTAATTTTTGAGTCAATTGACTCTTTAAACTATTCTGTGACTTTATTGTTAATTCCTTTGTTAAACAGGAACATGGTATATAGGTTGTATGATTGGAGAAGGACATGAGTCACAGGGTCTTTATTATCTAAAACCAAGTCCTTCAATAACTTGTTTGCAATTCCAACCCCAAAACTTTTGTCTGATCGTTTGGATCACCCAAGTTTATCAAAATTGAAGATGATGAATCCTAGTTTCAAACACATTCAAGCTTTAGATGGTGCTTGTGTGAGTTAGAACAACATGTTGGATCTTCTTTTTCTAAAAATTCTTAATGTAATTATGTTTTTTCTAATATTCATTGTGATATTTGGGACCAAGTCGTGTCACTTCTTTTGGTTTTAATTATTTTGTAACTGTCATTGATCAATCCTCTCTGTGTACTTGGGTTTATTTAGTGAAAGACAAATCTGAACTTTTATCCATATTTATGTCTTTCTACAAAGAAATTAAAAACCAAATTGGAAAGATAATTAAAATTCTCAAAAGTGGTAATGATAAGGACTATTTTTCTGTTGCATTTTCTTCATTCTTGTCTTTCCAGAGAATTTACATTAGTCAATATGTCCTTACACTCCACAACAAAGTGGTATATTAAAGAGGAAGAATAGGCATCTTATTGAAATTGCACACTCTCTAATGTTGAATTCAAATGTTTCTGTTCATCCATGTGGAGATGCAGTCCTTACTGCTTGTTTTCTAATCAATAAGATGCCTTCTTCCTCCATTGAGAATAAAGTTCAGTATTCTATATTTTTTTCCAAATGGTCCTCTATACCATGTCTCTCCATGTGTGTTAAGGAGTACTTGTTTTGTTCATAATGTCTTCCCATGCCTTGACATGCTTTCTGCAAAGTTGTCCTGGGATATTCTCATCTTCAGAAAGGGTATAAGTGTTACACTCCCTCTACTAGAAGGTATTTCATGTTTGCTGATGTTACTTTCTTTGAAGACACCCCTTTTTTCTTGTCATCCATGGAACAATATTCATTTGTTCCTGTGATCCATTGATTATTCATTCTTCCTCTTGAACTCGAGCTCAAAGTACAGAAGGCATTGTTCTACCACCTCTTCTCACATATTAGTGTCGAGCACAAATAACTCATTCATCCTTTCCCGAAGATACTCGTGACTGATATCCTTCACCACTAGATTCCCATACCATGGATCCTTCATCCTCATCGCCTTCTCTTGACTTTGATCATGCTTGACTTATTGCTATAAGAAAAGGTATTAGATCTACTCGTAATGCATATCCTATTTATAAATTTTAAAATTATCATCATTTGTCTCCTTCATCCTGGATAGCGACAAACTATGATTGATGAAATGCAAGTGGTACTGGGGAGCCTGTCCCTCTACCTCTTGGTAAGAGGCGTGTGGGAGCTATGTTGTTAAGGTTGGTCCTACTAGTGAAGTACTCTCAAAACTCATTTAGTAGCTAAGCGATACACTTAGATTTATGATCTCAACTATTGTGATACTTTTTCTCATGTGGATTAACACTGTTCATCAATTAATGGTCAAAAACCATTGGAATCTCATTGGGTTACTGCCAAACGCATACTATGTTATCTTAAAGGTTATTCACTTCGGTCTTCAGCTTTTGCCCGTCATGCGTGATTGGGTTGTTGATCCCATGTTTGCAGGTCTACATCAGGTGTTTCTATTTACTTGGGTTCTAATCTTCATGGTGGTCCCGCAAGCAGCATGTAGTTGCTAACTCTAATATCGAAGCTTAGCATAAGTAGAGCTGTCAATTCAAGATCATTGTGTCACTGCGTTGCCTCTCCTTGGGGTTTTCCCTTTAGGCATTTACGAATCTAAGGACCTAAAATGGGCTAGCCAATATAACCCAAAAAGTGAACATTTGAAGTTGTCAAAGTCGTGCAACTTTTGCAGCACAGCACTCTGGACAGTTTCAAAACTTGCATAGATGTGCCAATTTATTGCATGGGTGCAAGTTTTGCAGCTTGAAAAATTAACTTAATGTAGAATTCCTTGTGAGGTTATAAAGAAATGATTGAAACTGGGAAGACACATACCCGTGTGCATTAAACTAATTATGAATTTCACTTGAGAATCCTTGAAAGATGGAGAAAATGTCCAAACGATTTATTATTAAAATTACCTAGGTTCATTAGGAAAAATGATTAACAATAGTGACGAAATAGAAATAAAACTAAGGTTTAACATATATGATCCAAAATATCATAGTGAATTAAAGGCAAAAGTGACTCAACATGTACATTAACAGGAGGAGGATGGTAAGTATGACAATAATTGCTTAATTGACAAGAGACGTAATTGTAGAGAGACTAGGAACCAAAGGACTAGGCTGTTCGAGGTACATATGAGCTAGAGTGTTCTTTCTACATCTTCATAGGTTTTCAAGAATTAAAAAATAGCAAATGATGAATACTATTATCCAACCTGATGTGCTGGCCTGCTATTCGATGCAGATAACAAGTTCACTGTTAAGTAATTTGCTAGATGTGGTTGAGGAGGTTCAATCAGCTCGGATAGAGATTAGAAATTTGGTCGACGCAAAGTTCTATGCTCATTCAGGTAAACAAAAGTTTTCCCTACTCTTTAAAATATTACTTCTTTAAATTCATATCCCATTTCAGCCTTGGAGTTGAATCCTCCATTATATACAAAAATTCTTCCGATAATTGATTGATGCTACCTTGCATTTTCATTGAAACATTTTGATGAGGAGAAACTGCATTTTCACTTCGATTCATGCTCTACTTTTGCAGTTCAGAGGCTTGATTTGCAGCTGTCTTTCATTGATTTCCATAGTGGGAGGAAGGTGAAAGCCGTATTTGATATAACGAGCTTAAAATGGTAAACTTTTGCTTCCTTTTTGTTTTAATTTTAATTTTAAATTCCATGTCTTGCTGAGAGTTGGTCCTTTCTTGATCGGAGTTCCATATCCAATCTTCATTCAGATTTTGCATTCATACTTTATATGCGTCTGCAAATATACCGAGTTGGTCTGAGAAGGAGAGGAGAAAACGTGTCGCGGTTACGTATCATATTGAATATTTAAAACCATATTATATCATATAAAATATAAATTAAAAGGCCCCAAAACACCAAATTGAGGTATTAAACTCGTCCAAAATTCAAATTATTATTAGAAATAATTAGAAAGTGTTATGGTTGGACCTACCGGGTAATCACTATCAGGTTATCATACTGCCCACAAATTTTAGACCCTTAAGTTCCACGTTTGAAAAGTTTACCCAGGTTTTTTGGATTTTAGTTAGATTCGAAGCCTAAATTATTAAGAATATGATTACTATCATTTTTATTTTTTAGCAGAAATTTAATCTTTATTCTGACGTGACAATGCTCATTGATCTGAATTTATTATTATTATGTTTTCGTTTTTGGTTAAATGTCTTGGCCTTTGCGATTATAGACAAGGATTGATTTGAAAAATGGTTTGTGAGCAGTGGGGTCTATCCTTCTGGGGTGGTTCCATATGAAATATTGGATTCTTGTGGTGGGGAAGAAAAGTCTCTGCCTTCATCGCTTGCAGATGAAATCAAAACTGCAACAGAGCGTGCGAGAGATGGATATTCAAGAATTACTAACCTCTGTAGATGTATTTCCCACGCAGTTCATTCAGGCTTCCTCAAAAACCAGATGGTTGGAAATTAGGGTTGCCATTTTGCGTTCAACATTCGTGGTATTATCCACTGGATAGTCCTGCAATGGGTTTCATGCAATGTTTTCGTGGAAATCGGTTTAGACAACTGATTAAAACGGACATTAAAAAACAATGTTTTTATCCTATAATCAATTTTTTACTTATTTTAAGGCTATATTTATTACCATGTTTTTTAATTGGTTAACAATGTCTCACTAGGTCTCTTAAAATAAAGTTATAATTGGGTCTTTTGATTTTGTAACTTCTTTAAAACCCTAAACCATAGATCATATATTTATTTTGGAGATCAATTGAATTCTCTGTATAAGATGAATGATCTAGCAACAATTTTTTTTAAGTTTGAAAACCAATTTTGGTATTTTTAAATAATTTGAGCACCTATTACTTAATGTAATAATTTTATTTTTTTCTAGATGATTAAAAAATATTTTTAATATTAAGATAAAAAGATAAAATGAAGTGAATATGATTTGTCTATCATCTAAAAAAATACATGAAATATTAAAATTTTAGTTTGAAATCCTAAGCAATTCAAGAACCTGCTACTTAATGTAATAATTTTAAATTCGGAGATTATTTTCGCAACATTGTTTCTTAAATATTAAAATGTAAAATAAGAGAATTTATAATTTAGCCAGCATTTGTAAACAAGAGGAAACAAATGGCTCAACTAATGAACTGTCTGGCTTTTTCTCCTTGTTTGTTCTAATTTAAATGAAAAGAAAGTATATTTTTACAGAAAGAAAAAAGGATATAAAAATTGTCATCGATACAACGATGAATCGTAAAATTTTAGATGTAAAAAGTTATATGTTTCAATTTGTTGGAGAAAGAGTATTTTTTTTTCATATTTTTAAAAATTTGTGGTAGTTTATATTTATATTTTTTAAGAGTTTAGGGTTAAGGTAATATCAGAATTTCGCAAACACCGTTGCAAAATAATTTCCAAATAGCTCTAGAAAGCCTGAGTTTTATAATAGGGTTGAGGCCATTACTTCCTGCACCCGATTGTATTTTAACATGTAACCAATTTTTATTTGAAATAATAAAAATGTCTTTAAATAAAAGGGATGCAAATCAAGATATATTCCGGATTTTTTTAGAATACGATTCTGAATTTCATTTTTTAAATATGTTTTTGGATTTAAATTTTTTGGAACACTTATTTTTGAATTTTTTTTTCTAGAATATATTATAGATTCTATTTTTTGAAATGTATTTTTTACTCTGAAATTGCTTTTCCAAAATAAGATTTTGATTTTTCATAAAAAATCATTTTTTGAATTCCAGTTTTTGAAATGAAAAATAATTTTGAAAATTTAAAAAAGAATTGAGCGCAGGTCACAATTTATAAGGTGCAGGAGAATTTGACTAAGTTGATTCCTAATAGCATATCAAGCACTAGTATTGATACCAGTTTTAACAGCTTTTAGAGCGTTTTTTTTTTTTAACTTGGAAATTAAAAAAATGTATCTGTATTCTTTCCTCTCTTTTTTTCTGAGTGAAAAAGCTGATTTTCTAAGATCAGTAATTTCTTCTTATTCTTCTAGGATGCACTTGGGATCCTTTGAGTAAGCCCTTTATTACAATATTTATTTTTTATTTGTTAATTTCACTTGTCGCCAATGCTACAACCAATCTTTTCATTGATGAGGTAGAAGAAGATGTACCAAAAGAAACAGAAAACAACATAGGTAATTGCAGCAAACTCCTTCACTATTACAGTTGTTACAGCAGCTATCTGCATTTCTGCAGCATGTTCCCCGTCACCTCAGTGCCTCTCCACCTCCACTAGTTGTTGTAGATGAGAACAAAAGACCACCACTCATTGATGGGCTGAATAGTCTTCTTGTTTGGCTTCTTGGAGGATTTGGTATATGATGGTGGTCAAAGAGTGGTTTGGATTAGGAGATGAGTATGCTATGTTGTTCTTCAAAGAAAGGAAAGAAAAACGAATGAAACAAGAAAATATTGAGAAATCTGACTATAACATGTGACTATCACTTGCAAACCAAGAAAGAGCAATGGTCTTTCATGTAGGATAAGCAAGGGTCTTGATTCCTATTTGAATAAGCTAAAGAGAAACTCAAAAGAACACAAGAAAATAGTCATGATTTTAATACTATATAAAGACTAGAAACTCTAGAGAGCAAGGTAGTCAACGACTTACTACACATAAAGACTACAATAACTTAGTCACGAAGGAGAGATATTGATTAATAAACTACTTCTTATGAATCTTCTTCTTGGAAGATCTTGGCAATATGATCTATATAATGACTTTATCGAAAAATACATTTTCAAGCTCATTAACCACAAGTATACACTTAGCTCATTGATCTCAAAGGAAGTTCATGAGGATAAAGAGAAAAAAAGAGAGTAAAAGAACTCTCCTAGTGGCATATCCAAAGAAAACGTAAAAGAAAATAAAATATTTAAAACATCGTGTTTGTCTTTTTCTTTTCTTCAAGATGACTTAAAGATCCAAAAGACTTTGAAATTCAAGAGAGGATGATGTGATTTTGAAAATGAAATTTTCACATAAAGGAAAGTTTGGAAGAGATGTGACTAGAGGTCACATGAAGAATATTCTTAAGAAAAATGAATTGAAGCCTAATTCAACTCTATAAAATTGGTTTCTAAGATGAGAAAATAAAATATTTAAAACATCGTGTTTGTCTTTTTCTTTTCTTCAAGATGACTTAAAGATCCAAAAGACTTTGAAATTCAAGAGAGGATGATGTGATTTTGAAAATGAAATTTTCACATAAAGGAAAGTTTGGAAGAGATGTGACTAGAGGCCACATGAAGAATATTCTTAAGAAAGATGAATTGAAGCCTAATTCAATTCTATAAAATTGGTTTCTAAGATGAGATTTGCAATCACCCCCCTCAAACTAAGTCTTATTTTTCTAGTTGATGTGAGCTTTTCAACACCCCCCTCACGTCGGGGACTAGACTTCATGAGCATAGTGTTGAATTAAGTGTGTTCAAGCTTTGAAGAATTCAAATCCTTTGTGTTTGATGCAAGGCTGGAGGTGCTTGTTGTTGCTGAGGTGCTTTAGAATAGGATCCGAGGTACATTATCTTTGTAATCCACTCTTTGTTGAATCTAAAGCTTAAGTATTTTCAAATCTCTTAAGTTTAAAGTGTTTTTCAAACTAAGTGAAAAACAACCTGTTGTTTTGTCGAAACAACCGATTGTTTTATACTTAGGTGTTTTTGAAAAAGTTTGAAAACAGTTTTGGATGGTTGACTTGCTGTCAAACCCAAACAACCGATTGATTCACTATTTCAACCGATTGTTTGTTTGGAATCCTAACAGAAACAATTTTGTTTGTTAAAAAAACTTTAATTGATTTCATAACTGAATACGCTTCTGCTTTAAATGCTTTGACCAAGATTTGAATACTATAAATAGTTTGTTAATGTTTTATAACAAACAACAAGAAAGAAAAACAGATTTCAGTTTTTCAAAGAGTTTTTTGGAGCATTTGAGTTTTAACTTGAGCTTTGGATATTCAAGAGAGAAATGGAATATGATTACTCTGTATTGATTTCAGTTGATTCTGTAACAGTGTAATTCGTTCTGTGATTTGTGTACATTATGGTGTTGTAAAGCTAAGAAGGGTTGTGTGCTCTTGAGGTTGTCAAGATCAACATTCTTAGTGGTGTATGTGCTGAGCCAAAGGAAGTGTGTCTTGAGGGGGGATCAATGTCACTTCTTTGGTGGTGTGTGTATGTAATCTAGATTTGATTACTTAGTGGATTTCCCAGTGGTTTCTGGGAAACTGGATGTAGCTCTTGGGTTAAGAGTGAACCAATATAAACTGTTTGTGCATTTCTCTCTTTCATAAACTCTTTAATTTCAGTTGTTGTTATTTTACTGGCATAAACAACCGATTGTTTTTGCGAAACAACCGATTGTTTTTGCGAAACAACCGATTGTTTTTCTATTGTTTTTCTGTTTTGAGCTTTGTTATTGGCAAACTGAATTCCTAAATCTGGTTTCTTGCAAATAATTTCATTCTATCTTAAAAAGTTTGCGAAAACCCCCTTTAAACCATTCAACCCCCCTCTAGTTTAAAGCCAGATTTAAAGAGGGTGAATTGTTTAAAGAGGGTTTTCGCAAACTTTTAAGTCCAGAATGAAATTCTCTCAAGAAACAATTGATAAGAAATTCAGTTTGCCAAAACAGCAATAAAAAACAGCAGTACCAGAAAAACAATCGGTTGTTTATACCAGCAAACAACAAACAAAACTGAATTTAAAGAGATTAAGGATAGAGAGATTGCATACAGATGTTTATACTGGTTCACTCCAAATCCAGAGCTACATCCAGTCTTCTCAGAAAACTACTGAGGAAATCCACTAAGCAACCACACCTTGATCACTTACACCACAACCAATAGAGTGACCTTGAACCCCTCAAGACACACACTCTTCTTGGCCAACGCACCAACACTAAGATTGCTGATCTTGATCCCCTCAAGAACACACAACCAATCTCAGCAAACACAGAAACGAAATTGTTCAGCAGAGTACAAGGATTACACTTGTTACAGAAGATAATATGAAATCAATACAAGCAGAATCTTATTCCACACACTGATGAGAGTCAAGTAAAAGAGGTTTTTGTTAATGAAGGAAGAGGCAATTCACCATCACACTTGAAGTTCTTCCTTCTAGTCTTCTCAAAATTAAAAGAAGACATAAAATAAAGAGAGGCCCAAGCCCAAAGCCCAAGCCCAAGTCCATCCTATGAAGGGCAAGGCCAAGTTTTAAATAATAAAGAATATTGTTTGAAGGTGCTTAGAGGGAAACATTAGAAACCTCTTTTGTTAAAGTATCTTTTAGTCTTTAGTTAGGAGTCTTAGGGGGGGTGTGTTAGTAGATAGGTGTAGGAGTAGAAAAGGAGGTGCCAAAGTCAAGGAAGAGGTCACACCTTCCTCATGCTTTGTTTTAGGCGCAAATTCTAGAAGCTTTTTGGGAGGGAGTTTTTGAATTTGTGTAGCTTATATTTCAGCACCTTAGGCTATAAATAGAGGTGCTCTCTTTGTAAATTTCAGATTGGAATTAATCTAAGAAAACTCTACTCAAATTTTGAGTGAACTTTGGAGAGCTTTGAGCCTTCTTCTCTAGTCTTATTTTGATGGATCAATGGAGTCCTCAAGTGGCGGCATCACTCTCATCTAGGAGCATTCCACACTTCTAGTGGCGAGATCATCCATCCTCCTTCCATCTTCATGAGCATTTCTTCTCTCCTTCCTTTCTTCTTTGTTAATTCTTTGTTCTAAGCTTGTTGTCTTGTTATTTGGTTCGGCTATTCTTGTTTTCCAGCACCTATTTTCTGTTCTTCCCTTTTAATTTCACTTTTGTTCGGTTCAATTGTGTGCTTATTCAATTCTGTTCGGTTCCTTTTAGTTTCACCTCTTTTTGTTGGTTCAATTTGACAATATGTGGAACATCCAAATGAGTTTGGGATTTGGTACTAGTTTTTGGTGAGTTCTTGTCTTAGAACAATTATCCAACTCTAAGAAAAGTGCCTCTATAATGTCCAGCTCAAGGTGATTCCTAAGAATGTCAAGAATCATTCTCTATATGGCTAGTGGAATCACATCACACACTTTGATCAATCACAAACTCTAAGCATTCTCAGCTCTTTGAAAAACTCAGAAACTCTATTCAAAAACCTTTTTTTTTTCACAAATTTGTTTTTCTGAATATATTCAAAGATGTTGTTTTTTATTAAATCTTAACAAACTCTTTTATTGCATTTAAAGATTGGTCAAAACATTTAAAGACTGGAGCGTAAGCAGTTAAATCATTTAAAGCTCAGTCAAAGATAAAACAGTTTTTCTGTTATGGTACCAAAACAAACAATCGGTTGTTTCCACGAATCAATCGGTTGTTTTGGTTCTAACAGTTCAACCATTTGAAAAACAGTTTTCAATCTTTTCTAAAAACATCTAAGTATAAACAATCGGTTGTTTCGACAAAACAATCAGTTGTTTTAACTTAGTTTGAAAAACATTTTTCTTTCAAAAAGATTGAGAATGCCTATGCTTTAGATTCGATCAAGAGGTGGATTACAACACTCAAACTACCCCAGATACTAACTAAAACAGCACAACAACAACAAGCTCAACCAAGGCTTCAACAGTCTTCAAAGGGATTGGATTCTTCAAAGCTTGAACACCACTTGGTTCAACACAATGAACCTGTGTTGAAAGCTGATCACGTTCAGAGGAAGTTACCACAGTCATAAAGGAATATATTCCAAAATCTTGGAAATTCAAGAGCCTTAATGACTAGTCAAAGATCACATATGAAGACCATGTGATTTTCAGCTTTTTCTGACGTTTTCTGTGCAGGGCAGGGTCAAGTCCTCTCTCTCTGAAAATCTGGTACCCACTCATGTCAATGAATGCCTTTTGATTCTATTACTGCTATAAAATCTATTGCAGCTGATCTCTTCCACAAGAACAACCAATTGCAACATTTCTTGCAAAATCTGTGAGTGAGCTTTTCTCTGTTTTCTTCTCTGCCATCATGGACTCAACTCCTCCCACCTCAAAGAGAGTCAAAACCAGAGCTGTAAGGTCTGGAGGAAGGCTAGAAGGATGGTTTTCTAGAGACAATGATCTAATTGAGAGATATAGGTTTGAAACAAGCACCAAAAAGATAAACAACCCCAAGGTTGTGTGCTTTAATTGGCTGAAAAGTCAAAAGCTGGACAATGTAAGGAGGCTGCTCAAAGATCAATCTCTCAGAAAGTTCCTGGAGGTGAAGGGAAACATCTACCCAGATTTAATAAGGGTGTTCTACACAAATCTCAAGTTTGAGGGAAACAACCTAGTTTCTCATGTAAAAAGGTGTAGATATGGAGATAACCCATGAGGTATGGGCTGTTGTTGCTGGTCTTAAGTACTCTGGTCTCAGAATCAACAAGGGGAACCTTGGAGCAGTGGAGGATTTCAACAAAATCCAATACTACAAGAGTTGCTTGAAGAACCAAAATGCTCAAGTTGGGACTTGTTCGGTTGGTGGCCTAAAGCTTGATGAAAGGTTGCTAGCCCTCATTGTGACTTGGATTCTAACTCCAAGGGGGAGCAATCATTCAGTGCTTACTGAGGAGGATCTGGTGTACATCTTCTGCATCATGAAGAAGATCAAAATCAATTGGATCCACATCATCAAAGAGCACATGCAAAAGGCAATGAGGTTAAATGACTATCACTATCCATATGCTGTTTTGGTATCTAAATTTCTACTCTATTTTGAAGTGAACCTAGAGGATGAAACATATGAGTTGGTCAAGTCAACTCAAGAGTTAAACAATGGATCACTCAGCAAAATGGGTTTTACCAAAGTAGGTGGCAAATGGATTAGCAAAGATGGTGACTTTGGAGCCTCATCTAGTGCTGTTGTTGGTCATGAACAAGATGAACCTGCTGGTATGGATTTTCAACATGAAGATCTACCTGAAGCACATCAAGATGCTGAACCTAGTGCTGGTGCTGAGAATCAAGAAGAAAGGATGCAAACCATGTCTCCTTTTGAGAGACTCATGGTTAATAGGTTTGATAGCTTTGCGGAGAATCAAAGGAATCTCCATCATCTCTGTGTCAGCAATTTCCAGAGGATTGATAACAGATTTGACAGCATGGATGCACACTTCATAACTCTAGATGAACAGATTGAAGCTGTACAGAACCAAATCTTTGATCTTCAATATGCTGATGATGATGAATGAAGAAAAACAACCGGCTGATGTATCGAAACAACCGATTGTTTTTTGTGGTTATATTAGTTTTTCAATTATCTTTCTTTCTGCTGTTGCTGTTGTAATTCTGATGTATTCAAAACAATTATCTTTTTCATCTCTTCTTTTTGTCTATTTGTGAAGACAAATAGGGGGAGATATATGCTGTGTTTAGTTTCAGTTTTTATCTCTGCAAAACAGTTTCGATGAGTGAAACCTTATAGGTTTTTGCTCCTATATTTGTTTGTTGATTACTCTGATATTATGCTCTGAATTTTCTGTATTTGTTTCTGTGCTAACCAAATATCAGAAGTTCTATGCTTTGCTTAAAACTGTATCTTGCAGGAACTGCTTCAGATTCAATCAGGTACAACACAAGCATAAGAGATTTGTCTTCATCAAATAGGGGGAGAATGTTGAACCAAGTGGTGTTCAAGCTTTGAAGAATCCAAACCCTTTGAAGGATGTTGAAGGCTTGGTTGTGCTTGCTGTTGCTGAGCTGTCTTAGTTAGGATATGGGGTAGTTTGAGTTTTGTAATCCACTCTTCGATTGAATCCAAAGCATAGGCATTCTCAATCTTTTTAAAAAAAAAAGTGTTTTTCAAACTAAGTGAAAAACAACTGATTGTTTTGTCGAAACAACCGATTTTTTTATACTTAGATGTTTTTAGAAAAGATTGAAAATTGTTTTTCAAATGGTTGAGCTGTTAAGACCAAAACAACCGATTGATTCAAGGAAACAACCGATTGTTTGTTTTGGTACCATAACAGAAAAACTGTTTTGTGCTTTGACTGAGCATTAAATGTTTTAACTGATTACACTTCAGTTTTTAATGCTTTGACCAATCTTTAAATGCAATGAATAAGTTTGTTAAGATTTGATAACAAACATCTTTGAATAAATTCAGAAAAACATATTTGAGAAATAAGATTTTGAACACAAGTTTTTGAGTTTTTAAAAGAGTTGAGATTGCTTAGAGATTGAGATTGATCAAAGTGTGTGAGATAGGATTTCTGCTTGTATTGATTTCAAATTTACTTCTGTAACAAGTGTAATCCTGGTATTCTGTTGAACAAGTTTCTTCTGTGTGTTTTGCTGAGAATTGTTGTGTGTTCTTGAGGGGATCAAGATCAACATTCTTAGTGTTGGTGTGTTGGCCAAGAGAAGTGTGTGTCTTGAGGGGATCAAGGTCACTTTCTTGGTTGTGGTGTAAGTGATCTAGGTTTGATTGCTTAGTGGAATTCCTCAGTGGTTTCTGAGAAGACTGGATGTAGCTCTGGGTTTAGAGTGAACCAGTATAAACATTTGTGTGCATTCTCTCTATCCTTATCTCTTTAAATTCAGTTTTGATATTTGTTTACTGGTATAAACAAACGATTGTTTCTGCGAAACAACCGATTGTTTTTCTGGTGCTGTTATTTTTGCTTATTGTTTTGGCAAACTGGATTCCTTATCAATTGTTTCTTGAGATAATTTCATTCTTGACTTAAACGTTTGCGAAAACCCTCTTTAAACAATTCACCCTCCCTCAGTTTAAAGCCATCCATTCTAACAGGTTTATAAAACCTTCTTCTTTGTTGAGTCCTATCTCTGCCTTTCTTCTTTAGAAATCTGCTGAACTTTCTTGTAAGTAGAGTTAAAGTTCCATCATGTTCAACATTTTTTGCTTCCTCACTACTATCATTCTGTACACTTGTTTTCAATGCCAGTCCTTTAGTTTTCTTCTCCACTGTCTCTTGCTTCTTTAGCCTTTTAAGCTCGAGCTCATTCTCCATTAATTTTTCAAACAGTGCGGCATTGGGCAACTTTGACAAATCTCTACTTTCTGATATAGAAGTTACTTTGGGTTGCCAGCTCCTATCAAGACATTTCAACACCTTTATATTGAACTCTTCTTTGTCAAACATTTTTCCCATTCTAGTGAGATGATTTACAATGTGTGTAAACCTCTACTGTACATCAACAATGGTTTCTTCAAGTTGCATCCTGAAAAGCTCATATTCTTGAATGAGTGAGTGTTTTCTTGATCTCTTCACATCATTTGTGCCTTCAAGAGTTACTTCCAAAACTTCCCACATTTCCTTAGCCGAATTGCATTGAGATATTCTGAAGAACTCATCCATTGTCAATGGATAAGTTATGATGTTCTTTGCTATTGAGTCATATTGAGCTTTCTTTCTCTCACTCTCACTCCATTCAGACCTTGCTTTCTTCACTGTTTCATCCTTGATAACCTGCATTGGCACAAAAGGTCCATCGATCACAGCCTCCCAAATACCAAAGTCAATATATTCCATGAAAATTTTCATTTTAATTTTTCAGAAAGCATAATTCATTCCATTAAACATAGGGGGCCTATTAATAGACGAACCCTCAGCAAAAAAGCACTTTAAACTCAAACATATTGCACACAAACTTGAGTAAAATACAAGTCCTAGCTCCTGATACCAATTGGGAGGGGGGGGGGGGGTGAATTGAGCTTTTAAAAATTTTAAACAAATTTAGTTTTATCACAGGGCAAATTTATTTTTCTGCTTACATTAACAAACAGTAATTCAGTTATGTGGTTTTCTGATATTAAGTGAATTGATCAACAAGCTATGTTCACATTAATTCGAGCAGAAGAAAATCAGAGAGTTGAATTAGTATATAATCCTTGAATATAAAAGGACTCACTTGAATGAATCTTGTCAATTGATTGAGTTGATTTTCACAGAACAATGTACTTCAATTATTTCCAATAGTACACTCAGATTTCCACAAGTTATTCATATTGGTTTTCTAGAAATCAAGAACAGTATGAATAAACCCAAAAAGAACAAATTTATTCTTAATTGAACAAAATTATTTTCTGTCAGATTAACAAACGAATCAGTAAAATAGTGCATAGATGAAGAGAAATTGAACACCACGAGATTATACTGGTTCACGCAAATGAGCTACATCCAGTCTTACCTTTTCCAAGGTGAAATCCACTAAAACACAGTACAAATCAATTACACAACCAATGTTCTTGAACCCTACAAGAACAAGGCACACCTAGCCGAAAAACTCTATTTCAGCACACACAACTCTTCAAGAAACTCTATCAAGAAGAGTCTTACAACCACAATTTACAAAGAAATGAATACACCTGGAAAGAGAATGCAGAAATCTGACTAGACTAATAGAACAGATTGCCCAAACTGTGACAACACTTCCAACCAAGCTTAGAACAACAAACAAGAACAAGCACACTTTCTCTTTGGAAAATTCTTTCAAGATCACGTGCTAAAACTCTGAAAACTCTCAATCTCTGTTTTAAACTTGTTTTCTTAACACCTCCTTTAGTAAGAAATACTTCTCTTTATATAAGAAATGATTTATAACAGACTTTTAAAAAATAGTTCAAAAAGTTGTTAAAAAAATATTGAAGTTATAATGAATAGATTTATTTTCAAAAAAGATAAAGAGAGATTTTTGAACAGATGAAACTCAGTCGTTTTGATATCACCAAAGGCTGAGCCAAAATACTGGATGCACAAAATAAAGTTATTAAAAAGTTTTAAAGAACAAGGCATCAGTTTAAAAAAGAATCTATTCATTTAAGAAAGAACAGATTCACTTCTGTGTAGTAAAGCATGTTTTGGCAAAACATGTGAAGAACATTTTAGAAAACGTTGTGCTTGATCTTATAAACTTGATAAGGGTTAAGATGTGGGTCACAGGGCAAAAAGCTCACTTTAAACACACTCTAGCCTATACACAAGACTATCCAAATACACAAAGAATCTTCAAAGCAGAACACACACAATTCTTCATCAAACACATTGACTTGAAGGAGCAGTATCCATCTTCAACACAAATCATGAACTAGGTGCACACGAAATAACCCTGGCCTAGAAGGATTATAAAGCCCTTAACCAAGAGAGGCTGTAAAGATACACCTCATTGAGGAAAGAAATGTTCTCAACAAAGAGGAAGAAAAAGCAACTTGCCAAATATTCTTTTTAACAACACAAGATTAACTTTCAGAGTAAACAAAATTTTGGTTTAACTACAAGACTAGTGTCATTAACAAAGTGCACGAGAAATTACATACCTCACTGAGTACTAACACTACAAAGAGAAGAATGCAGAGTAAATAAAATTTGGGTGTAAATATAAAGTTAGCCTTTCCACTCTATAGGTTCCATGCATTTGGTTTTGCAAAGGTAGAGGTATTGATCCCAATCCCACGTATTTGGATTCTAGTTTCTACTAATTAAAGCATGCTTTGTCTGACAAAAAGTCTTTTCAAAGTTTTAAAAGCATCGGTCTCAATAAAGGGGCAGCAACTAAACCAGTTGTAGGTACTGAACCTTTTGATGCTCCAAATAGCATTATACTATACTATACAAATCAAAATATCTACAGGGAATTGCAGAAGTTCTAAATAAAAAAAACACCTTAACAATACCATTGAAATGTAATTAGATACACAAAAATCTACATAATTAGGTAGTTAGCACAATTTCAGAGTTTCAATAAACTTTGAAATTGTGTTTTAGCTTGCAAGCCAAAGGTCTAACTAAACCAACAACAATGATCATATACAATGCATAAAGATATTCACAAGTTAATGAAACTTGATCAAACCAAACAAATAAAATGAAGACCTCAAATTAATATCCCTTTATTAATAATGCGACTGCTTATTGTTTTACCAGAATTACCTTCAAAACTTACAACCACACAACTTACACCACAATACCTTCAATGTGCAATGATTTTTCCAACCTCCTCACAAATTTGACATGTCATTAATTTGGTTACACAAAAATTTCAATAAATTATCCCATAAAGAGCCAATCCAATTACAACAATCATGCAGTGGATACAAACAACTCTTCTGCCATCTTTTTTTTTGCTTACTTCACTAGACATCACGAAAAATCTTATCAAAATAACCTTGCTCAACTAACATTTACATAGGCACAATCCCAAATAATAACCTACTTAATTTAGTTCAAAATGCTCTTAATACAACTTCAACAAGCTCTGCACTTGTGGTCCAAACTTCACTCAAGAACTAACTCTCCTTAAGAATTAAAATTTGATTTCTCCTTAAGAATTAAAAAATACATTAGTTCTCCTTAAGAACTAACTCTCCACCAAGAGTATTTTTGGAAAATACAACATGATAACAAAATCTAGGGTTTTAAGACGGGGAAGATACACAATGAGTAAAGTTGCGAAGCTTCGATGAGCAAGCACCAAAATAAAAGATAAAGAGCGAGAATGGAGCATGAATTGAAACTTACGATGATAAGCTTAAAGAGGTTGTCCTCCTTCGAAGTAGAGAAGCGACATTATCGTAGGGTGAGTTGTTGTTGCGGGTGCGATTTCCGATTATAGAGTGTGTTACTGAGAGTGAGAGATGAACAAAAAAGGTTAAAGAGAGACAAACTTTGAAATTCAAAACAATGCAGACTATTTGCTCAGATTTAAAAAATTAAATAAGTTTTTTGAAAAATATGCATCTTTATTTAAATTAATTTATTAGATTTTTAATTTAAATAATATTTTGAATTTATTATTAATTTAATTTTATATTTAAATAAAATTAAAAGATTATTTTAAATGTAATTTTTAAATTGATATTAATTATTTAATATTATACTAAAATTAATAAATTATTAAATTTATTCATATCAGTTAAAATATTTTATAAATTAAAAAATAATAATTATTTTTATAAAATTTAATTACTTCAAAATTAGTATCTAAACTCAAATAATAGTGACTAAAAATTGAAGTATTTAATTATATTATGATAAGAAACTACAAAAATTAGTTTCTATTTTTATTATTTTTAGAGACCAAAAATTAGTTTCTAAAATAGATTAAAAGTGACTAAAAAAATGTTTTCCAATTACATTTTAACAAGAGACTAAAAAATTTAAAAAAACTTTTTTTATTTTTATTATTAACTATCAAAAATATAATATCTAATTATATTATAGTTTTTATTAATAATAGATATGTTTTAGTAACTAATAATTTTTAGTTTATAAAATAGTATTTAAATTAATTATTATAGAAAGTATTTTTTATTTTTAAATTAGTTACTATTAAAGCATTTTGTTGTAGTGATATTTAAAAAGGCAAACAAACTTACCCGAGAAAGGATTCTTTTGTCTATCTCATCTAACAAGATATTATATAGCAACATAAAATTAGTAAACTTGTTTTCATGATGTTCTGTCTGTTCTATAAATCAGTTTCTCCTGTAGAAAATATAGGTAATTAGGTATATGTGCGCATGTTATTGGTTTAATGTTTTGTGATATGCAACCTGCAATAAGATTCAAATAAAAATCCAATTCAAAACATTTGAATCTTGAGTGCTTGAGTGAATAATGGGATTAGCTACAAACAAAACAACTCCAAAATTGGCAAAGTAAAAATCTGAGATAAAGAAGTGGTTTTTTTAACTCGGTGAGAAAGATTAAATCTATGTAATTTCTTTTATTACAGCAGCTATGCTTCTGTACTCACCTTCGATGTAGTGTAGCTGCAGGACACTGTTTTCTGCTTCCTTGAAGAGAAGGAAGTAATATTGGAACCAAGATAAACACAAACACTTGTAAACTTTCGATCATCCAAATCTGAGCCTCAATCGGCATCTTAAGTTGAAGACCAAACTGAAGTGTGCCTTGTAAATAAATATCCAAGAATATGTTTCCCAGTAAATACTGGAGAATACGTTTTTCATTCATGTTCTTGGGACTTGTGCATGATATGGTTTAGTAACAGTTACATATTGAAGGCCACCAACCACATACCTACAGAAAGAAGGATCAAGAACAGAAATACAACCTTTTTATGCAAATTTCAGAGCTAGAAATCATTGGAGAAGGTTGAGGCTTGAAATTTCAAGATTTTATCTAAAAGTATGCAATTATATTATACACGTAGATGAGGAAGATGAAGGTGTTACACATCAAGGCTGTGAACATAGAGAGGGGTATTATGGACAAACACAACTAACCAAAAAAGTATATCCCTAGTCTCATATGTGGCAACACCAGTTACAGAGAAACAAAAGAAAAGAAGGCCTCCACACACTTTACATCATAAAAAGTAAAGGGTTCCTAGAGATTGGAGCCAAGGTCAAGGGAACATCAAAATTGTCACACCTAACACTGTACATGAATCTATCTCTTTCTCTATGTACATGTTTTACTAAAACCAAGATGTGTCATCTTCAGGCATCAAGGGAGTCCTGCAAAGTGGGCATGTAGTGTTCCAATAGTCCAACCACTTCTCCAAGCACACCTTATGGAAAAGATGGCCACAGGGTAAACGGTTTATCTCAGATTCTGGCTTAAACCTTGTGAGACACACACAACATTCATCTTGAGGTTGTTTGCCGCCACACATGGTGCCAAACCTCAGGCTTGGTATCCTGCTTCTGAACTCTTCAATGAGACCCTCTGATTGCTCAGAAAGGCTTTGGGAGATGTCTTGTGAAGGAGATGATGATGCAACACGGATACCAACAATGTGAAGAATTGTCCTAACAATGCCCTTGAATAGGGATATGGACAAGGAAGTGTTTACAAGAAGCACACATAGCATTCCTTCAGATGGTTCTGGGAGACTTGACAGCCCCATTTTGATGGATGATGGTTGTTTATATTTGGATTTGAATCCCCAAACAAGAACCAAAATTGCTAAGTTAACTTCATCACTGGAAAGGAAACTCTGCGTTGGCCTCTTATTACCTGCAAAAACACATCAAGTGGTTCTTTATTTTACCAAAACTGAAACAAGAAAAGAGTGCATGGCTATGATTAATCAATCAGTGATTGAATTGATTAACAAACAGAGCATGCTTCAATCCCGACTAAATAGATGGTTTTCTTCAGCTTCTTAATTTAGTGGTTAAAATTTGTGCAGTCACAAGTTTTATGCAAAGAATACAAATTGAAGAGAATGAAATAAAGAATTTGGATGAGGAGATAGGATTATAATCCCATTGAACATAAAAAGGGACCATTCAATTTGATAATTCAGAACATCAGTTACTGAGAAAGAAAGAAAAATTGGGAGAAAGTCTGCATCTCCACAATCAAACTAACTAGCAGAAAGAACATGCAAGAAAAGATCAAAGAAAACTTTATAATTGGATGGCAAAGGTCCCAAGCTGCAAATTGAACAAAAGTGGATTAAATTAGAAGCATTGGACTTCATGAACAAGATCTGCCAAAAGCAAAAATGGCCCACAATACTTCTGATCAAGGTAAATGAAAAATGATCATAGAAGAAATGACACAAATACTGATGAAACCATGTTGGATGATGATGATGATGGAGAAAAACATTAAACACCCAGAAGAAAAGAAAGGAAAAGGAATGTTTTTTTGAACTTACAAAGAGAGAATCTGAGGATTAGTGACTCATGTTGGAGTTGATGCAACCCCTCTTGCTTTATAGAGGAAAACACCACACACAACACAGAACACAACTTCTCAAGGATTGAGTTGAGTGTGCAATGCAACCTCTGGCTCTTAACCATGGTCAAGAGTTCCTTCTTTGTCGGGACAGAAAATCAACCATGGTTAGCATTTAGCTACCTGTATTTGTCTTTGCCTTGTGTTGGGATAATATCTTTACAACATTTTCAAAATTTGTTCAAGACAATTTCAAAGTTATAATAAAGTTATTAGATAATTGAAAGCATGAAAAAAATTCCATTTTAGTAATTATGTACACAGAGTTTATTAAATTATTGAGATTTTACTATTGTATTCTTTTTTAATATTTATAAACTATATAAAATTATAATTTTCTATTCCTTTTCCTGACAAATGAAATAATCTTCACTCACCTCTAAATTCACACTTCAAATTCTAAATATACTCGTTTAATAAATATTTTATCGAAAACTTAGTTATCTATATAAGTTGTTTTTAGTGAAGTATTATTTGTAGCTTGAAAAAATAATTTCTTTTTCTTTCTATTATTTTTCTAAAACCAATTATTTTTATATGTTATTTATTACATATCCTTCCTTCTTTTAAATAGATTATATTTACTAAAAAGTATTATTATTGAGAATCTATTTATGAATAACAGATTTTGTTGTTTGAAAGCATATAATTTATATTGTCATAACTATTGTTATTGTTATGACATATAGACAAGACATAAAAAAAATCAAAAGTTGTTATCATTCTAAGTGTTGGTATGTGGATTTTATCATTATATAAATTCTTTTTATTATAACAAGATGATATATCTTATCTTATATTTTCAACAATTATATTTTGTTGTGACAGATATATGTAACTTGATTTTTTTTTTTTTAAATGTATCATTTTATCCTAATCTTACTCATGTGTCATACTTAATTAAAATTTATGTTCATCATAAATTAGATATTTTTAATTAAGTTTTTATTTATTGAATACTTATAATTTTAATTTTTAATTGAGTTTTTTTTTTGGTTATTATTTTTTTTCATCTTTCTTATTTGTTTCAATATACTAAGAAATATGAAATTTTGTAATTAATATAAAATAATATTATAATAAAAATAAAATAATAAGTAACTTTTTATTTATTCATTTTATATAAATCATAAAATTTTACATTTTTTAACATTAAAAAAGAAGGAAAACAGTAATGAGACAATATAACAATTATTACACTATTTAATAAAAATTTAATTGAAATACTCAAAATAATTAGATTAAATATCATGCATTCACGTTATGAAATGATCATTGTTTTTTATTCACGCTTAAAATACTATACGATGACACCTGTATCATTCACTAAGTTTATTATTTAACCAAAGGATTACACAAATATTAAAATTTTAATGAAAAAGTGTGAATTTTTATGGTTTTTTTTTATGACTCACCTTTAATCGTTTTCTTGTTATAATTGGGAGGTTACTTACCACAATTAATTGCAATATGGAGGTTACTTACCACAATTAATTGTAATCAAAGGGAGGTTAGTTTTTATTATCGTTGTCTCCTAGAACCAATATATATATATATATATATATATATATATATTGACTTCCTTCCATTAATGTAACACAACAAACAACAACATACACTTACTTTCTCTCTCTTTTCATATACTCTCTATTTCTGCTATTGGGTGTAAGTGTTTAACCCATATAGAGAGAATTTGTTTTGGGGCTACTTATCTATTAGCCTGAGAGGAATTCATTGTACTCCCAGTACCATTATAATGGAAATTTTGGCTTTCTCGCCCGATGGATTTTTACCTCTATTTAAAGGGATTTTCCATCTAACAATTCTGGTATCATTCTCATTTTTTCTATTACTTTAATTTCTCATAATCTTTGGTTGAAAGTATCACGCTTCCACACACGATATCCCTACCTTTTTAAATTAGCTTAAGTTTACAAAAGCTTAGTTTATAGCTTCTTATTATTCCTATATTTTTTTCAAACACAATTTTTTACCCTACACTCAAATGTTGTTGAGTGTCAAAATAAAAGTTTAAAACCATTAATTGGATTAATATGGAACATTGCACCTACAAAAATCCTAAATTAAAAAGACAGTAATCTTGACTCAATAAATAAGTATATATAAAAAAATTAAATTATAGTAGTATAACTTTTAATTAATATTATACATTTAATAAAATTATTTATAATCTAGTATGTTTTGTTTTTGAACTTTTATTACACCCATTTCGATTTATGTAAATGGCATTAAATAATTTTATATTAATATAAAATTTTGTACATTTAATTTATAGAAATGAAATTTCAATATTTCTGAAATTTAAAATATCATTCAATAAATAATATAATATTTAATAAAAAGTATATATATATATATATTAAAAATAAATAAAAAGAATTAACCCATGTAAAATTCTAAAACAACCCAATCTCACCTATTGCATACTTGAAGTAACTCTGATGTGTATCTTTCCCACTCATTATTTTATATTATATTATATTAAATATATATATATATAGATAAAGTTTGATATATAAATATATTATAAATTTTTTATATAAAACTCTTAGACCGTACGTATTATTATTTCATGAAAAAGAATATAAAATTAAAAAATAAATAAAAATATAAAATTAGATCAAATTTATAAAAAAAAATAAAAAATTCAAAAAGAAATAGTCTAAATAAATACGTTAAAAATTTAAATAAAAAAAATAAAGACGAGAAGATAAATAAAAGAATATTTTCTAGTATAGATACAATAAAAAAATATTGAATCTCAAAATTCCAAACAAATGAATTTTGGTATAACGATAATGATAAACCCAGAGTTAGGATTATATAAAATATATATTATAATTGTTATTTAAATGAATAATTATCAATATATTACAATTAAATTCAAAACTAACAAATTTATTGCTTCTAACGAATTAATGGGCAGGTAAAGGCATTGAGATAACATGAGAAAGTTAAGCCATTTATGGAATACATTCATTCCATGAAATTGGATTAGCTTGTCAGCAGCAGCATCAGTAAGAGTTGAAAGAGGAAAGATATCAACGTACGTTTTTATTCGGGATTTTGATCATGATAGGGTTATTTTTTTTCTTTTTACTAAAATGGGATCTATATAAAAAATATTACATATTTAGGCAAATCGTGTTAATTCGGCATGATTTCATATGCACAAATCGTCTCAATAAGACACGACTCTGTCATGTCATACTGAAGTCGTGCCAACTTGGCACGACTTCTGCCACGTCATTTTTAAAAAAAAATTATTGTTTATATATTGGGTAGTAAGTTATGTAATGTTAAAAATTAATTTGATACATAATTTTCTAAGAGTGTTAGTTTTAAGGAAAAAAAAAATTGGATAATCGTGTATGCATCATGTTTGGATAATCAGCTTATTCAAACTTTGAGCCATTAACTCCCGAGGACATTGCTGCTAGACATGGTTTCCCACTAGCCAAAAAGTATATTTTGATATTTAATGTCTCATGTATAAATTTTTTTTGATATTTAATGACGCCGACATGATCCATACACGATTATCAAATTTTTTGTTCCTTAAAACTAACACTCTTAGAAAGTTATGTATCAAATTAATTTTTAACATTACATAACTTACTACCCAATATATAAACAATAAAATTTTTAAATATATATATATATATATATATATATATATATATGACGTGGCAAAAGTCGTGCCAAGTTGGCACGACTTCAGTATGACATGACAGAGTCGTGTCAAATTGGAACGATTTGTGCATATGAAGTCGTGCCGAATTGGCACGACTTGCCTAAATTTGTAATTTTTTTAAACGGATCCCATTTTGGTAAAAAGCAAAAAAAATAACCCCATCATGGTCAAAAACCCTTTTTAGTCTCCATGAGAAGAACACTTGGTTTATGAGGTGACTGTATCAAAAACCACTTTCGGGTTGGAAAAGAAGTGACACACTTCTTGGTCCCGTTGCGGCATGCTCTTTAGACATCGATTTCGGTAAGGAGCTATTTTTTAAAATTGTACAAAGGTAAGCGAATGAGAACTTTCTTAAATATAATGGTATAAAAATAACAAAATGGACTATCAGGGTTCGAGGACTCATCGCAACAGACTAACTCGTCCTCTCTACATGGCACTAACTTAAGGCCTCTATCGTTTTCCCTACCAAAAATACAGTTCTTGGGACGTTTGCTTTTTCATGTAAATCACTATTTGCTCATGAGAGGTGTATACGGAGGTTTCTTCTAGAAGGTTCTCAAGTGCCCAGGGGTACATGGTTCGGTAATCCATCATACAAAGTATCTAGAACAAAAAAACAACAAGCAAATGTAGGTGCACATTCAGGCAAAGAAAACAACACGCATTTCAGATTCAAGAAAAACGATGAAACTAATAGGAATAGCAATCAACATAATCAGAAAATAATCAATACAGAATAGTCCCAGCTCAAGCGATATGATCGTAATGAAAGCTTCAATCAGACAATGATGCCAGTACATAGTCATGAGTTGAGTGGAAGGAAGTACTTGGGTTTAGTGGGCGAGTCGAGGCGAGGAGGTTTCCTAGGTTGAGGAAGAAGGTGCAGAGAGTCTGAGAGAGGCGCGAAAGCTTCGTAAAGGAGAAATGAAATAGTGAGAAACGCTGAGGATCTTCGAACGTTAATTAAAGCGATGTCGGGAAGAGCAAACGCTCACAATGGAGTATGGTGAGACGTCATCTCAGAGACGCTTCGTGAGTCGCGCCACACCCATCACTACGAGAATGACGCGTAAGCCGCCAAGGGCGTGCAAGTAGTCCCTTCACTAAAGCAAGCTCAGCTTGAGACTAGGGGGCTTGTGTACTGGACCAGAGCGCTCAAAACTCAGCAGGTGGTCGGACCTTGGTACATGGCACAGACAGGTCAGCTAGGCTCTTGAGCCAAGATAGCGGGCCATGTGATTGGGTCCCAGATTTATGTATAAGTCTACTTTTGTATAATTAAGGTAATCATTCATGCATAAGGCCTAAGCGGCTAGCAAGGGGTAATTATGGACCTACGGGTGCGCACAGTGGGGTCTAGTTCAAGTAAAATGCTTTCTTTTAAGCCCATATGTGTTAGGGCACGTAAATGTTAGGTTGCATGTATGATGAAAAGAAGCGTAGCGCCACGTTGAGGGTGCTTACGTAAACAGACTGGACCCTGATGTTGGTACATGAATTGGTACCCTGGTTGTTATTCTGTTATTATTTTATGCACTCCCAAGAGGAAAGATTTCGTTCTCTGAGAGTGTCCCCTTGAACAAAAATTTTTTAGTTGAATATGCTTTCAGTTGAGATTAGATTCTCGTGATAGAAAGTTGTTGCAAGAGGTAAGCTATAAAAAGGGCTTAAGTCCCAGGTAAAGGTATGTTGTTTCTAAGACTGAAACTTACTACTTCTTGAATTCTTATAAGTCCTGTACTAACTTGATCGTCAAAGTGCAATTCAATAGGTAGGGTTCCCTTTATATCAACGGAGTCGCGTTCCAGTGCAACAAAGGAAAAAAACAGATTATAGCAAAGACAGACGGAGTTAGAACTTATCATCAGAGACAGACGGAGCTAGAACTTATCATCAGAGTCAACCGGCCAGAACAATTGAATAAAATTATTTATAATCTAGTATGTTTTTTTAAAAAACTTTTATTCCACCCATTGCGATTTATGTAAATGGTATTAAATAATTTTATATTAATATAAACTTTTGTACATTTAATTTATATGAAATGAAATTTCAATATTACTGAAATTTAAAATATCATTCAATAAATAATATAATATTTAATAAAAAGTAAGTATATATATATATATATATATATATATATATATATATATATATATATATACGAAAATGATTATTTGACACCCAAGAGTGCTTGCTCCAAATTACACCTGCTGACATGGATTAATTGATGATGTGGCATGGGCAGTTTTGGTAATTCCGAAAAGGGCAACGTGGCATGGGCAGTTTCTGTAATTGTGAAAAGGGAAACACTCCAATTTTAAAAGGGTTTCAATTTGAAAATTCCCGCAAGCATAGCATGGTAGAGAGAGACGAACGACAAAGGTGCGAAACGGTGACGGCAGAGAAGTACGATGACGGCGGAGACGTACGGTGATGGCGGAGACGTACTTGGACGGTGATGGCGGAGACAAACGGCAAAGGTGCGAAACGGTGACGACGGAGACGTACTTGGACGGTGACGACGGAGACGAACGGCAAAGGTGCGAAACGGTGACAACGGAGACGTATAGTGACAGCGGAGACGTACTTGGACGGTGACGACGGAGACGTACTTGGACGGTGATTATATGCTTTCTTTCTTAAATGTTTTTTTTTTCTTCAGAAGAATTATATGTGTTAAGTTGATTGCTCCCATTTGTAAGTGTATGTTGCCCTGTTTGATGAGCTGAAGACAAGTGCCAATTGATGACACTTTTCTGATGATACTGCTTACTAATTGCTTGGATGTCTCAAAACCTTTTGTATTGAGATTTTTTTATTGGCTTGATTGCTCCCATTTGTAAGTGTATGTTGTCCTGTTTGATGAGCTGAAGACAAGTGCCAATTGATGCCACTTTTCTAATTTTGTAATGTCCTTCTGACAATCTTTTACAAATAATTTCTTACTAGCGAGATTGATATAGAGATATGATTCCTCTTTGTATGGAGAAAACTTTATTAGAAGAAGTGTATGTTGGTTTGGTTTTGAATGGGAAACATTCACACAAATTAATTTTTCTTAATTTGAAATCAACGAAGATTAAATAAAAAGGAAGATTTACCTCAAAGTTAGGATTATGATAGTCATTTTTGTGTGTTGTTTGCAATCCTAAAGGGGGAATTGTTTGGGGTATCATATATATATAGGTTTATATTATTGTTTTAATTTTTTTAACACTGGGACTTTAACTGTGTCTATTTTACAATGTTCATATTTACCATTATAGTGTAAGTGGAGACTCATGTGTTAATAAGTGGGGACCCATGAATTACTTTCTGCATGGTCATGGTCATTGTGAATTGACATGGTTGAATAAATAAAGTTGTTATTGGTTTATGTTCTGATGTTGCAGGTACGAGTTAGGCACAATGTGCTGACTCAATATATTGTTGATGTCAACCATAAACTTAGTAGGTTTCAACAAGAAAGGATTAAACAAACTCCATTTAAGTGGATGCTTGAAATGGACAAAGTGTTGGAGATTTCTAACAGCCTCATGAGAGAACTATTAAGTAGATGGGCAGCCGATAAGGAAGCATTTAGGATTAGAAAAAGTATCGTTCCATTTTCAACTCTTGATGTGTGTTTTGCATTAGGATTGCCGGTTGTGGGGGAGGAGGTGAAAATGGAGAATGACGGGGGACGTTCACAGCACTTGGAAGGGAATACCTTTCCCAATTACACCACGGTAAGAGTTATTTTGATTACTTAACACATTTTATTTATAGTTTGGTGATTGCAAACTGAATCCATGATATATTATTTAGAAGGAGCTCCTACGCTTTCGTCAAGAGATGCTATTTTCGTGGGTGTTGCATGAGTCTAACGTTCAACGAAAAGCCGTATTGACAGATTTGGAAGTAGATTGCCCTTGATTTTTATTGGACTTATTTTGAATGTAATTGTACACTTTCAATTGTAACAAAAAAAGTGTTAGTTATTATGAGCTGATGTGAACAATGTAGATACTTTTATTTCATGAATGAAAGCATTCTCAATTTCATTTAACTTATTTAGTTTAAGTATTGTTTTATATCATATTTTGGGCAGAAAGTTGTCATTGGAGCACAGGAATGTGAAGGTCTTTGTTAATAAATTAATTGGAACCCTTATAGTGTAAGAGGGGACCCATGTGTTAATAACTGGGGACCCAATAACAACTTTCTGCATGGTCATTGTTTTCAAATATTTTTTTGGATTCCTGTAAATGGAAGTGAATGTTGTGTGTAAGTGAGACATAGTTGCAGTGTATGAATGTTAATTAGGTGGGTTTTATCATGATGTGGTGGTCATTGGAACCTTTATACTGTAAGTGGGGACCCATGTGTTAATAAGTGGGGACCCAAGAACAACTTTGTGCATGGTCATTGTTTTCAAATATTTTTTTGGATTCCTGTAAATGGAAGTGAATGTTGCAGTTTATGAATGTTAATTGGGTGGGTTTTACCATGATGTGGTGGTCATAGAAATCCTTATACTGGAAGTGGGGACCCATGTGTTAATAAGTGGGGACCCAAGAACAACTTTGTGCATGGTTATTGTTTTCAAATATTTTTTTGGATTCCTGTAAATGGAAGTGAATGTTGTGTGTAAGTGAGACATAGTTGCAGTGTATGAATGTTAATTGGGTGGGTTTTACCATGATGTGGTGGTCATAGAAACCCTAATACTGTAAGTGGGGACCCATGTGTTAATAAGTGGGGACCCGTGAATAACTTTCTGCATGGTTATGACTTTCATGTTGCTTTTTCTCACTGCAACTGCATGCATGCAGGGGAGTGGATTACAATAATTTTATGACCAACCTAATTGTCATTCAATTCAACGAAATTCAATGCAACAAATTTAAAATGATTGTATTTTGAGACATCATGGTTATCATTTTGTTCAATACCCAAGGTACAACCAAGTGGTGCAAGAATGGTTTTTATATAACCATTTATTCAAACAAAGAAGACATGAAATTGATTTGTAACTTAAACTTGCAGTACAACAAATATTATCAATACATATAGGAATGTATCCCATGTACGATGTTCAAATAGCGAGGAGTTGTGATGCACCAAAAATGATAAAGGTTCTCTTCTATGTCATATAAAACACTTCCTTGTGTGCAAAAAGTTTTGTGGTTCCTTCATTACAACCTGCAACCAAAGAATGAATTTAACTTATATGAACAAATTGATATCTATAGAACATTTGTTGGGTTTAAGGTCACAAACCTAAACAACTCTGATGCATTTGATTACAACAACAATTTTGATGATTCAGAATTTTCCACATAAACCATTTTGATTTTTTTTTACACTTTGCTTCTTTCATTAAAGTGAATAGCGGTAAACAAAATCTTATATTAATAGCAAATAAGCATATCCACTCATCCATTCATTGTTGAAAAGTTTACAAAATGATCGTTTCATAACGAAAATCAACCAAACCAAAATAAGGCAAACCCTAAACCAAACCAAAATACATACCTAATGGCAACACCCGTCTTTAAAGCTTTTGTCTCCCTCCAATAATCGCCACGCTTGTTTACCGGCCAATCAAAAACCCTATCCGCCGCGCCCAATCCAAAACCCCACCAATCGAAAACCCTAGCAATCGAAAACGCAAATTCGAACATGTTTTTTCGCAATGAAGAGCAAAGGCAACAAAGTCCCTTCGCAATCCACAACACTACCTTTCAAACGCACAACTTAATGGAAGAATAAATCCTTTTTTCGAACGCACTCCCTCTCCCTTTCAAAACCCTTTTCGAACTCACTCCTTCTCCCTTTCAGAAACTTTTTTCTCGAACGCACCTTCCAAATGGGGTTTATTTTGTTTTTTTTTTCAACTCAGCAACTGGATCCACACACTCTTTCTTTAATATTAAAAGTGCCATGTCAGCCGGATGTAATTTGGAGCAACCTCAACAGAGGTGTCAAAATATCGTACTCATATATATAATAAAAATAAATAAAAAATAATTAACCCATGTAAAATTCTAAAACAACCCAATCTCACTTTATCTAATCAAATCAAATCATCGACACCTTGTGTTAATATTGCATACTTGAAGTAACTCTGATGTGTATCTTTCCCACTCATTATATTATATTATATTATATTAAATATATATATAGATAAAGTTTGATATATAAATATACTATAACTTTTTTTATATAAAACTCAAGTTAGAGCGCAGGTATCATTATTACATTGAAAAATAATATAAAATTAAAAATAAATAAAAATATAGAAATTAGATAAATTCATAAAAAAAAATAGTCTAAATAACTACATTAAAAATTTAAATAAAAAAATAAAATAAAAACGAGAAGATAAAAAAAAATATTTACTAGTATACAACTCTCATAGATACAATAAAAATAATATTGAATCCAAATTCCAAACAAATGAATTTTTGTATAACGAAAATGATAAATGTTATTGTTGGACGTCAAATACTATTTTTTTTATTGATCTAAATTAGAGGGTTTTCATCCCATAGTTAGGATTATATAAAATATATATTATAATTGTTATTTTAAATGAATAATTATCAATATATTATAATTAAATTAAAAACCTAACAGATTTATTGCTTCTAACTAATTAATGAGCAGGTAAAGGCACTGAGATAACGTGACAAAGTTAAGCCACTTAGGGAATACATTCATTCCATGAAATTGGATTAGCTTGTCATCATCACTCACTAGATTTTTTTTTTTTTTCAATTTGTATGAAAGAAAGTAGAGTGAAGGGTGGGGGACCCCAACAATTGTAGGACAAAACCTCATAAATGTCATTGCTTATACGTGTCCTCTTATAAAGGATTGTTTTGGGCAAATGATGATGGTAGGACCTTATTCACCAATTTGAATGAGTGAAAGTGTTGTACAAGTGGCACATGGGTGACACTTGTTCCTAAACTAGGACTATTACATCTTCCTCTTTCTTCCTTCATTAACCTAATTTTGCATATCTCCAACATTCTTCTTGTCCCTTTCCTAACAAGATAAAGATGCACACAAATACATCTAAATCAAAAAACTAAATTTATATACAAACTATTATTCAGTTTGTGGTCTCACACTTTCAAATCAAAATAAACAATTGAAATAATTTTAATTATTTGTAATCTTTTTTTTATTTTTTATTGTGTAAAAAATAGTTAGACGTATAAATATATTGTAAGCAGAAAATTCGTAACTCAAAAAAGGGTAAGTGGTCAATTTTGCTGTTAAAATGGTATTCTAAGGACAAATTTATAGTTTTTACACAAGGAAATAAATCATTTTTTTAAGAAATAAATATAAAGTGTCTCACAATAATATTTTATTTTTAATTCTAAGTATCTTTTACTTTTAACAATAATAAGATGAAGATTTAGTTGATAAGGTTTGCTTTTGTTTTTAACATTTCTCTATCAAAATGAATAATGAATATCACATAAACAATTTCTTTTGTATCTACTAAATCACTCTTCCTTAACAACTTGTACGTTTAAACAACAATGTTGTGTTTTGTATTATTATTTTAGTAAAGTCACATTATATATGTACATTCATTGAATTCTTTTTTTTATAAGAATATTTCATTATATATAAGTGAGTGTAAACCTCATCTTGTAAGTCGGTTTAAAGTCTACTTTGTATTATGGTATCAGAGTCATTTAAAGTTTATCCTAACGAGTGTTTGATGAGTCTATCGGTGTGTTGGAGATCCCACATCAATTAAAAATAAAAATATTTGATTTTATGGTATTGAGTTAGACTTAAAATCCAACTTTGTAATAGTTTCTAAAATATATTTTTTTTATTTACGATTAAACAACCATTATAAATATACATAGTATACTATGTTGATTATGAAAATAATCAAATTTAAATTATTTTAAAGAATATTTTGTTGTATTCTTTCTTTCTTTTTTCCTGTACAATTTTAAAATGAACCATTTCTGTTCAAAATATTTAGATCATATTTTAAATTTAAATTCAAATTCAAATTTTTTATAAAAGTTATTTAAATTTTTATAAATCTAAATCTAAATATTTGGATTAGATTTTAAATTCAAATTCATATTTTTATAAAAAAAATAATTATATTTTAAATTTAAATTCATATATTTTTTTAAAAATTAACATTGTGTTAATAAAATAATATATAAAAAAAATTCAATACTATATAAATATTAAATAAATATAATAAAATTATAATTTAATAATATCAAAAATTAAATATAATATAATAGACAAATTCTTAATATTAAAAATACACTTACCTATAATATTTTAATTAAACTTGGACTTGTTTAATTCATCTGGTAAACATTTCAAATTGGATAACTTATTTTTTTAACCCTTTTCTAATTAGAACACATATATATTTGTAGATATAATAAGTATTCTAATAAGAAAATTACTGTTATATTTTAATTCTTCAGCTGTTATTATTTTTCTTAAAAGAATTAGAATCTCAAAAGTTTGAGAATTATCTACTCGTGTTGTAGTTCTCTTATTCCACCTTAGCAACTGGTTTAACTTTTTATCTTCACAGCTTTCATTTGGTTTGGAATTTTAGGATTGAAAATTCAGATTTTTCAATTTTTAAAATTTATATACACAAAATGAAAATTTAATATAAAAAATTTTAAAATATGGATCAAAATAAAAATTAAATTAAAATAAATTGATTTTTAATAAAATTAGAACACTGTAAAAATGGAGGAGCTTGATGACCCAATTGGATCTCCTGTCCATCCTTATATATCATATTTTCTAAAATTTTGATTTAGATATAATTCAATTAATTTAATTTTTGTTGACATTTGAGAAAATTACTTTTAGTATGGCTATATAAAAATGACGGTCGTAAATTAAAAAGGGGGAAAATAATTCATAGGATAATAAGGCCTTATTTTACTCTGAAATGGAAACTAAAAACATTACCTAACTGCAAGACGATTCATTTTTTGCATTAAATTTCGAATAGTGAAGAAAAATATAATTGCAAATAACTTAAATATTATACAGATTATAATCATAAAGTTATTTATATCAAGCATTCTACATTGTGATTGGCTCTATTACATGAATATAAGCAAAATTAAAAAAACTATGTAATCACCATTAATGCTAACAATATTTATGTAAATATATTATATCTTTCTACCTATGTTACCCTATAACACCCCTATATTAGCTTAACTATATTATGCACATAAGCACAACAACTACGTATACCTAACGAAAGAGATTTACATAACCAAAGTATTTTAAAAAAATACATGTGAATATATGGAATAAAAATATATAAGTTTGTTCAAAAGTGTCTCTTGGATTTTTAGTGTTGTTTTCTTATGTATGAATACAATCTTCAAGACAAAGTTACAAATAAAAACAAAGATTATTTTCAAGATTTTGGCACATCGGCTTGCTCTTGTGGCTGTTAGAATTATTTCTCCTAATTAGTATGGGTTTGTGCAAGGTATTGTATTGGTATTGCTTTTAAAGATATTAACTTCTTTCTAAAAAGGCTCACGGAGGCAATGTGGCTTACAAAGTTGATATTCACAAAGCCTTTGACACTCTGAGTTGGAAGTTTTTATTATTAGTTTTGTCACGCTTTAGTTTTCACCCCTCGTTTGTTGGTTGGATTAGTACTATTCTCCGTTCAGCTATGCTTTCTATCGGAATAAATGACTGTTTGGTGTGTTTTTTTCCTTGTAGTAGAGGTGTTAGACAAGATAATCATTTGTCTCCTCTACTTTTTTGTCTTGTAGAGGAAGTTCTTAGTAAAGGTCTCTTAAAGCTTGTGAATGATAAGAAGATTCTACATATGGCTAGTCCGCAAGGTTTTCTCACTCTCTCTCGTATTTTATATGCGAATGATATTTTTATTTTCTGTAGGGCGGATAATAAGTCTCTTAGAAATTTGAGTAATTTTCTTAAAACATATGGTGATTTATCTGGTCAATATGTTAATAATTCTAAGAATAGTTTTTTCACCATTAATAATTCTACAAGATTTGTCACCAAAATTCAGTGTATTCTTTCTTGTAGTCATCGTTGTTTGTCTTTCAATTATTTATGAGTGCCTATCTTTGTTGGTGCTCCAAAGGGTCGTTTTCTTCAACCTTTGGCTGATAAAGTCAAATTGAAGCTAGCTTCTTGGAAAGGTAAATCTCTTAGCATGATGGGTCGGGTTCAGTTGGTCAATACGATGATTACGGGTCTTCTAGCTTATAGTTCTAATTTGTATAAATGGCATGTTTCTCTTCTTAAGCAAGTTGAGTGATGGTGTCGAAATTTATCTGCGTTGGTGATATTCAGAAAAAAGGTATGGCTACTGTTAGGATACGATTTGTTCTCCCCTTGAGAATGAAAGTTTGAAAATTATTAATTTTCACCATGAAAATAATGCATATCTTCTTAAGCTTGCTTAGAACTTTGCTTATAACAACAAGCCTTGGTCTTTGCTCTTGAAAGCCAGTGTTCTTAAATCAAAATACGAGTTTCGAATGGTTTATAGATCCTCATCTCTTTGGCCTGGAATTGAGCAGTTTTATTCTACTATACTTGATTATACTTCTTGGATTGTTGGTATAGGTTCTTTTATTAATTTATGGAATGATAAATGGTGTGCTAGTACATACTTCTTTAGCAAATATTGCAGGATTATCTGATGGTGTTAGTATTATGGATACAGTCTCTCAGTTTTGGATAAGTGATGATTGGAATATTCCATTGTCTTTACAGCAGAGGCCTCATCTTTTTAGTCATATCATGGTTGGGGAGGAACATGATATTCCTAATTGGATTTTAGATGAATCTGGTCGTCTCACTCTTAAATCGACTAGGACTTTTGTTGAACCAAATGTGTTCAAGCTTTGAAGAATCCAAACCCTTTGAAGGTAGATGAAAGACTGGTTGTGCTTGTTGTTGCTGAGATGTCTTTTAGATAGGATCTGGGGTAGATTTAATGTATAATCCACTCTTGATTGAATCCAAAGCATAAGCATTCTCAATCCTTTTAAAAGAAAAGTGTTTTTCAAACTAAGTGAAAAACAACCTGTTGTTTTGTTGAAACAACCGATTGTTTTATACTTAGATGTTTTTAGAAAGGTGGAAAACTGTTTTTATGGTTGACTTGCTGTCAAAACCAAAACAACCGATTGATTCGTGGAAACAACCGATTGTTTGTTTTGGTACCATAACAGAAAACTGTTTTGTGCTTTGACTAAGCATTAAATGTTTTTCTAACTGTTTACGCTCCAGTTTTTAATGTTTTGACCAATCTTTAAATGCAATTAATAATTTGTTGAGATTATGCAACAAACAACTTTGTTTAAATACAGAAAAACAGATTTGTGTTTTTAACAACTGATTTTGCTAAAGAGAAAAAGTTGAGACTGCTTAGAGATTGAGTTTCATCAAAGAGTGTGAGATAGGATTTTCATCTTGTATTGATTTCAGATTTGTTCTGTAACAAGTGTAATCCTTGTATCTTTTGAAAGAAACATTTTGTGTGTTGCTGAGAAGTGTTGTGTGTTCTTGAGGGGATCAAGATCAGCATTCTTAGTGTTGTTGTGCTGGACCAAAGGAAGTGTGTGTCTTGAGGGGATCAAGGTCACTTCTTTGGTTGTGTTGTAAGTGATCTAGGGTTGATTGCTTAGTGGATTTCCTCAGTGGTTTCTGAGAAGACTGGATGTAGCTTTGGGTTTAGAGTGAACTAGTATAAACCTTTGTGTGCATTCTCTCTATCCTTAATCTCTTTAAATTCAGTTTTGATATTTGTGAACTGGTATAAACAACCGATTGTTTTTCTCGTGCTGTGCTTTTTGCTTTGTGTTTTGGCAAACTGATTTCCTTATCAATTGTTTCTCGAAGTAATTTCATTCTTGACTTAAAAGTTTGCAAAAACCCTCTTTAAACCATTCACCCCCCACCCCCCCTCTAGTTTAAAGTCATACATTTTTACAACTTTTCTCTTGGATCCAGGAGTTCCCTGTGGTTGGGGTAAATTTAATTGGTCTTCATATATTCCGCCTTCCAAAACTCTTGTCCTTTGGAAATTTTTTCATGGGAGACTTCCTACAGATCAACATATTCAAACTATAGGTCTGCATATTTGTTTTGTGTGTACGCTTTGTGAAAAGCACGAGGAATCTATTCAACATTTATTTTTTTAATGTTCTAATGCTTTTTGGTCCTGCCAATTGACTCGATTGCCTTCGTATGTCTACGACGATCATACGCCTAATTATCCCTGCCTTCGTTCGTGCCTTTCTTCGATGAAACACCTGAAAATGAAAAGACAAAGGGCACCCTAGAGGTCGTTTGCACTCTGACGCTCAAATCAATCTTAGGGCTAGGAAACACCGAAAACTTAGCTGAAAAGCTCTCTGTGTAAACTGTGTGTGTATTCGCGTAAGTGTTGCATGAAAACTTGCGTACTTTGTTAGGTTTGATACTACCCTTTATGTACTCTAGGGTTTCCGCTAACCGCAATTAGGGTTACTGAAGATGATAACCGCTAACCGCTATCATCCACTCTTAGGGCAATCTAGCGCGTAAGGCTCCCTTACTGGAGTGCAACCTCTGACTGGATGACCACCTAGGTACCAACTTGTGCACCTAATCTTTGGGCCATCCATCCTGGGAGTTCCCTAGTTGTTCACGTGCCATGCATGCAGTCTACCCCTAGAACGTAACCCTCTCAGGCTTTATCTCTTTCAGTGGCTCTTTACTTGTGTTACGCCTGAATGCGTCATCCACACCACACGCATGAGCCCCTCGTGATCTAGGCTTCTCCCTAACTGATAACTGGTGTGTTGTTTGGGATCCACATCTCGTGGCCTAGCTCCGCTGTTTGACTTGCCAAGGTCTGATGACACGTCAACACATCCTGATGATCGAGGCCTGATCACTCATTGACCCTCTAGGCGTACCGTTTGCGAGGCACTCTGGGTGTACTGCTTGTGGGACCCAACTTACATGACTGACGCCTGACCACTCCTCGACACCCTGGCCCATGCCGCTCGTGGGACCCAGCTTACGTGGCCCCACGTCTACCGGTAGTCAACGACGCCCAAGGACTGGTCGGTACACAAGCCCCTAGTCTCAAGTTGTTAACTTGTTCAGCGAAGAGACTAAGTCCTCGCCTCTGGCGACCTACGTGGCTTTGTGTGACAAGATGTGAACAGTGCACCGAAGTGACACTTTCCTACGCCCGTTTTAATCTGCGCACACGTGTCTTGATCCAACGGCTAGGACTTAACGTCGTTTGCGCTTCTTAATTTACGTTAAGTATTTCAAAAACGCACGCTTCAATCACTGTTCCATCACTTTTAGAAACTCTTGTGATCGCTTCATCTTCTTCTTCGAACGCTCTCACTTCTCTCTTGGGAAAAACCAGAACTTTCAACTCTCATAAACCAAATGTATGATTTTTATCCATTGATCGCCCTTGTTTTTTTATTTCGCTGCTTGATAACTGCCTAGGACTGTTTAAATTCCTACACTTTAGGTTTTCTCTGCTTTTTCCCCTGTTCCTCTGTTTTTCTGGGTTTCTTCGAGTGTGGGGTTTTTCTGGTTCTACTACGTTACACCATGGCCTTCTTCTAAACCTTCGTTTTTTCCTTTTCTTTTATTTCTTTTTTAACTTTCTTAAGGATGTCTCGAACGAAAACCACTTCCAACCCTCCACCCAACTTAGACTACAGAGCCTTGTACCCTTGGGCCTCTGCTGAGCTTCTCACTGAAACCTCTACACTCAACTCTAGCGAGGATGTGAGGAAACACCGAGAAGGTGAGCCCGACTGTAAAGGGCACGTCTTTGGGCGAGAAAGTGATGCCTATGTCTCGGTTCGTCCCTGTGCAAGGGCGAACCAGTGTGCGCCGATGACCAGGCCAATGAAGGAGAGCCCTTCTTCTTCCTCTATCAAATTGTCTTTAAACGGATCAAGTTGCATCTCCCCCTTACCGGCTTCGAGAGGGTGTTGTTGACGGAGATCAACGTGGCCCCCGCCCAGCTGCATTCCAACAGCTGGGCCTTCATGACGACCTTCTCTATATTGTGCAACCATTTTGGGCACCCCCTCATTGGACGATGTCTTCCTCCACTTCTTTGAAGCTAAGAGCCTCGGGAAGAACCTCTGGGTGAGCTTTAGCGGCGTGGCAGGGAGAGTCCTCTTCACGCTCTTCCAGCAATCATATAAGGTGATGGAAAAACGATCTTCTTCTAGTAATGATCTTTGTAATTTCTTCTTTGGATGAATGATGAAGGAGATATGATGAGCGGAAGCATTAAAGAAACTCAAGAGGAGTTTCCATGGATTGAAGTGGAGTAGGAATTTGTGAGAGTGAGAGGTGAGGCCAACTCAGTAGGAAATAGTCTAGGCTAAGTCTTGAAGGAGACTAACCTAGGGAGAACTTAAGAACAAGTAGAATGGCCAAAATTAGGCAGCATTTCATTACTAATTCAAAGTTAAAGAAATACATGTACAAGAGACTCCTATTTATAGGATAAAGTCTCTCAAAAACTCTCAAATGAGAGTGTGACAAGTGTCACCACCTTATTGGTGCAAATCCTCTCCATTAAGGAGAAGACATGTGGAGACTCATGCCTTCCTTGCCTACATTTCTATTTGCACCCCTCTTTTACTATTTACACATTACTTTGTTTTCTATTTACATCTTTCTCTACTTTGGCCCAAAATACAAGGACCAAAACTTCCTAACTACTCTATACAATTTTACAAGGCTAAGAAGAAGAAAAAGACTTTACAAACTCTTTATTAAAACTCGATCTTCGTCTATCTTCTTGGCCAAAAGTTTTGAGGCTGGACGGTTTCCATCATCCCCTCCCTCTTGAAAAGGATCTGTCCTCAGATCTGAATGATGCTCAATGACAGCAACCTCTGTTTATTTGATGTTTTCCTCCTGGGTCAAATGTCAATCTACAATAAACAACATCAAACAAACATGAGATAAATTTCTTTTTTTAAAAGAAAATTAAAACAAAAGAAAACTAAACAAAAATAAGGTCCTTTATCTTTAAATTTCTTTTTAAAGAAAAACATAAGGCCCCTTTCAAAAATATTTTTGTTCACTTTGTGTTGTTTATTGCCCAAGCTAGGCAACAACATCACAAAGTTTGGTTTTTGAGATTTTTGTAAAGAAGAATGAGCATTATATAATTGAAAAGAAGAGTTCAAAGTATTGCAATCCCCCTTTAAGGATTCTTTCTCAGCCATGCTTTGAGGGAGTGTCATAAAAGGTTCTTCTTCTTCTTCGTGGGTTTCCTCTTCTTTTTTTTCAATCAAACATTCTTCTGATTCAGCTCCAAACATAGATTTTTCTTCAAGCACATCCTCACAAGGGTTTTCTAGAGAAGATAAAATGTTATCAATATATGATTCAACTCCAGAAAAAGAGTTTTTTATACTTTCTTTTTTTATCATCACTTTCTCTCTCTTTTCTTTCTCTTCTCTATCTTTCCTTTCGTTGTCCTCTCTTTCCCTTTTATCCTTCTCTTCTTTCTTTCTGACAAGAGCTTGAAATTTTTCTCTAAACTCATTTTCTCTTATAACATATTCTTTTTCTCTGTATATAAAATTTCTTCCTTTTTCTACAAGCTCTTTCATTTCTTCTCTAAGCTTTTTCTTTTTCACATATGAAGGTGGAACAAACTTTCTTCTCATACACATCTTCAATTCATCCCAATTCAATATTTCTGATTTTCTACCAATTCTAACATCAGCTTCCCTTTGTATCCACCAAGACCTAGCATATTCTTGAAAACTTAGGGTAGCCATGGAAAATTTTCTAAATTCATCCAATTGATGTTTTTCAAAGATTTGATCAACTTTTGTTTCCCATTCTAAATATGCTTCAACATTTTTATTTCCATCAAAGTAAGGAATGTATACTTCAGACTCAGTAGAATAATATAAACTTCTAGGCTCAAAACACATCCTTCCTTTTTTTTATAATGAGGATTATAAATCTTTCTACTATGACAAGAAGTATACATAGACATATTAAGCTTTGTATTTAAAAGATTTTTCACAAGAAGGAAAGTGAGTTTAGCACACAAGGTAAATTCCCAGGAAAGAGAGGTGGGTCACAATGGACACTCTTAAGTACCAAGTCTTTCCTAGCCAGAACTTATCCCAATGCACTTCACAAATCTCCTTCCAATGAAAACTTCTTCAACACAAACAAAGAGTTTTCTAAAGAAAGAAACTAAAAGAAAGCTTTTAAAATCTAAGAATTTAAATTGCAAAAATTTAAACTAGATGACTCCTAATGGTGAGGCTTGTAGGCACTTGTGAACCTTCAAGACACACTCACCGTCTAAAGCGTGTATCTAATAAGAAAATTAAAGAAAACTTGTAGGAGATGGAAGAACACCAAAGTCTCTTCCAAGACACCTAAAGTAAAGATAATGGCCAAATTACAAAACAATTGAAATCACACAAAATTTTAAAAAAATAATCTTCAAAGTTCTCTTCTCTTCTCTCACAAGTGTTTCTCTCCAAGCCTTTACTTGTTTGTCCTCCAAAGGTGAGTACCCCTTGCAAAGTCCTTTGCCTTCTCTTAGGATGCTACCTAGAAGTTAGCTCAATTCTCACAAAGAACAAATTCAAGGTATATTCCACTTCAAGAGGTCAATAATAAAAGCAATAAAAGCTCAATTTGAAGAGTGAAACTCAAAGGAGATTAGAGATGACAAACACAAAGATTATCCATAAAATCAAGACAAGCAAGAAATTAAAGGTTTTCAAGAAAGTAGCACTCAAAAGAAGCACCTAAAGATTGGCACTAGAATTGGATTACAAAAAGAAAAACAAAGAATGATGAAAATTCTTAGTAGACCATGAAATCCAAAATGTTGCTGCCCAATGTAGCTTGGTCCAAATTAAAAATTGTAATCCTGCTTTTCGTAACTCCAAAATTACTGCACTAAAATTCTTCAATTAGAATTGTGCAGCCCAAGTTATCGTGTTGTTTCACTCCAATTTCATGCGAATCCCAACTTCTACACTGTTCTTCTCAATTCAATTGGCCATTCAATCTGAACATATGATGCAAGTTCACGTACGACCACCCACTATTTGTCTCAATTCTATTTTCGTGGGTCCCACAATTTCTCAAATGTATCTTTGAGTGAACATTGTTGCTGCACCCAAATTTTGCTCACATGTATTACAAAAGTAATTGTTGGAAGCAAATAAATTTTCTGAACTGTAGATCCCGCACCAATTCTAGAAGTGAAGTCAAATTATCAAACAGATGGTGTGCTGAAAAATAAAAATCTGCACCAATTCTAAAACAACTCCAATTGCTACTGCTCAAAATTCACGCTGTGCTAGTTAGAAAATTGCACCTAGCAGTAATTTGATTCAAACAGCAGCACCAAAGAAAAAAAAATGACGTAAAATTCAGAGGCACAGTTTCAAAATTGAATCAATGATGCAGAGAATTCAAGTCATCAAATCTGAATCAGAACAGCTAGTATGAAGACCTACGATTGTCAATTGCAATTTTAAAATTCACCAACAGCTTCACTTTTCCAATTTCACAAGCTAAACCAGAAAATTCAGCACCAAGACAGCAACTACATGGCACCAAAGTCAGAAACTATAATTTCTACTAACCACGAGGAATTCAATTTCCAATTAACCAGTGAATGCAACCAATCTTATGCATAAATTCTGCACTGAAGTAGGCAAAACTGCACCAACAATAAAGAACTGAACTGTTTTGTTTGAATTGCAACTTAATCACAAAAATCACCTCTGAATCAAATACGGAAGTTGCGAATTCAATTCCAGCTAGCACAAATCAATAACAAGTATTTACCAATACAGTTCTTGCAATTCAATCACACTCCAATGCCAATTTCAGTGTTTTATATTTTAAACAAACAGTTGGCGCGCACACTTCAATGTATCAAACTGACTCAACAATTACAAAGTATTTTCCAGAAACGCTAAATTATGAATTGGAATAACTCTCTAGAAATTGCTTCACCTTAATCAATTGAATGACTAACCTTCTCAAAATCACTTCAATTTCAGTTCCACGTTTGAGAAGACGAAGCTGTGTGCACAATCATATAGTGCAGTTTCTTCGTTCCTCTACTGATGGCATTTTCATGAAGGTCTTCTTGAATCATGTAAGAAAATGGTGCGGAAGCTATGAAGGTGTGTGTGTAAGATCCTCCTAAGAGTGGTGTTGATCTTGAAGGTGCATGATAGGTATGATTATAGGGAGGTTCGGCCAGCCCAAGGAGAGGTGAAGGAAGTGAAGTTTAGAGCCTAGAATTCTAGGAGAAGCAAAGCTTGGCACAAAATGACAGCATAACTTTATTCACAATAAACTTGAAAATACAATGTGTAGGCTCCTCATTTTATAGGCTAAGGAGGACCATAATGCAACCCTAATGCTAGCCAAATGAAATGTAAATGTGAAGCACATGGGTGCACATGGCACATGGGTGTACAAATGAGCACATGGGGAGGGGTGTGTCTAGTTTTTATGCTCACCCGACATGGGCTTTCTAGACCGGCCTTGGTAAATTTAGAGGTTTTTTTAGAAACTCTAAGTTTACCTAGGTTGGTGTTTTAGGTGCCAAAATTAATTCTAAGAAAATTACAAATAAAGTTCCTATGCTAATTTTGACAAGAAATTAAAGTCTACTCTACACTAGAGTTTATGGCATTTCAACATGTAAAAGACGTCTTGTTGGATCCTCTTGGCCATAACTCTATGGGTGGCCCAAATCTACCCTTTGGTGGGCTTGCATGTGGGCTTGTGCTTGGGCCTCTTCCATCATCCCCTCCCTCTTGAAAAGGATTTGTCCTCAAATCCATTGCTTCTTCTTCTTCATGGCTAGGGAATGGATGTGGCTGGATGGTGTCCATCATCTCCTTCTCCTTGAGAAGATCTATCCTCAGATCTAGAGATTTGATCTCGGATAGCAGCCTCTTGCTTCTTCAACTATGCTTGCCCTCCCGGATCAAACGTCCACCTAGGGGAATTATCTAATAAAGCAAATGAGTTAGTTGAAGCAGTTATATACAAATCAATTTTATGAAGTTGCCAATTTTGTTTTTCTTTTGTTTTTGGCAACTTTTTACAATATTTCTCTTTTGATGGTTGCATGTGTTCTCTAATCCTCTCATGCTTTGTAAAATTTTCAATAGTGGTTACTTGTTCCTTAGGCATAATTCCTTTAGGAAGTGGTAACAACGCAAAAAGAGAAAGAGGATTATGTTCACATACAACTTCAAATGTAGAAATATTAGTAGTCTTGTGGACTACTCTATTGTATGCATGCGCAATAGAAAAAGGATACTCATCCCAAGAATTGTGGTTGGCTTTCATGATTTCTCTATGCATAGTAACAAGAGCTATGTTTTCAATTTTATTTTGACCATTCTTTTGAGGATGATAAGAATTTGAAAAGGACAACTTAGTTGCAAGTTTTTCCAAGAGAATCCTCAAATGATGGTTTTCAAATTTTGGAGCTCTATCCAACACTAAGTTTGAAGAGAAACCATGAAGACTTGTCACTTCTTTAAGGAAGAGTTTATCCATGTCTATGACAATGGAATCAAAACCTTTTGTTGTCCTAGGAAGATCTAATATGAAATTTAGGCTTATGTCTTCCCAAGGATCATTTGCAAAAGGTGAAGGAGTATAGAGTTCATGAGACATCGCCTTAGATGTATTTTTAAAACACGGAATGTATCTAGGGTAATGTCTTTGAACATCTTTTCTCATGGGTGACAATAATTTTCCTTTTAAAAGCTCTAGAGTTTTATCAACTCTATTTTGACCCATGAGTTCTCCTTCATGAAGAATTTCTCTTTTATGTGTGAAGGTAGTCTCGTTGATACAACCTTTGTTCATGGAAATTTCAATTCTTTGCAAAGGTTGTCTCAATAAGACATGACAAGTTTCTTTAGGCACTACTTCACATAAAAAATTGTCTTTGTAGATGCCTATAGATGACTTGACCTTCACTTGGTGATATCTTGGCATGTATGTAAAATAATCTACTATATTTTTATCTATGCAAGCCTTTTTTAAGGATTCTTCTTTTTTTTTTCTAGGCTTGCAAGTGTTCCTTTACAAAAGGTAAGGCTAGGTTGTTCAACAAGAGGTATATTTTCAAATGTATTTTCAACTTTTCCTTCTTGTTGAATGACCTTGTGGGAAGGAACACTCTTCTCCCACGCCTTTTGTTTTCCAAGGGTTTTCTCTTGCTTTTCTATTTTTACATTTTCTTCACTCTCACTAGCTTCTTTTCTTGGCTACTATTCTCATCTTTGTCCTTAAGATCATAGATCTTTCATTGAAACATTGAGATGCTAATTGATCATTGCCAAGGTATTCTAAACATGGAATTTCTCTAGCTTGAGTGTGAGAGATATGCTTGGTTAGGTTTTCTTGTCTCTCTTTCCTAGCTCTCCTAGGGAATTGTTGATGATATTCATTTTTCCTAAGACTTTCTTCCCAAGATAATCATGATGTTTAGAGCTAGATGCATGAGAATGTAATTTTTTTGAAAATTGAGACTTCTCATTCTTTGCTTTAGTCAATTCATTAGTTTTGATCTATTCTCCAATTATTTAGATGAAATTGATTGAATATCCTTAGTAAGTTGTTTCAAAATAGATTTCAAGGATTTCACCTCACTTTTAAGAGATTTAGAGGAGTGAGAAGACATGACTAAAACTTTGTGTGTAGAAGTATTTTACCTTGAGAAAAAATTTAGGGAAGTCAAAGAAGGTAGTCTTCCAGGTAAGGGAGGTGAGTCACAAAGGACTACTTAAGTACCAAGCCTTTGCCTTAGCCAAAAACTATCCCTCAATGTCTTCACACAAAACTTCCTCTTAGTAAACTACTTAAAACACAATTAAGTTGAGAAATCAAAACTTTTTTTTTTCAATGCAAGAAAACAAATGTATGCTAACTAATCAACAAAGCTAGACGGTTTGACACAAACTTAACAAATAATCATGCAAAGCGTCACTAACTAAGCAAAAGAAAAGGCAATTACAAACAATTAACAATTGCCAATTAAGAATTCTATACTAGTCGGCCCTCGGTGAGGCTTCTTGGACACTTTGAGCCCTTGAAGACACACTCACCGTCTAAATCGTAATTAAGAGGTAATTAACACAAATTAAGTTGCAAGGAAAATAAGAAACTCCCTTTGTTGATCCTTTTTTTGCTAAATGCACTTTCTTGTTGTCTTTGCTTGTTGGCCCTCCAAGTGTTTGTAGTGTTTTTCAAGAAAGCTTGTTTCGGCCTTGGCTTTGTTTTCCCTTATAATGAAGGTTTTAATTCTCCAATTCCAGCACCTATCAAAAGACTAGACCTTACCCAAGTCAGTTTCCATTCAATTAAGCACCAAAGGAGAAATAAATTCCAGCACCAAATTAGAGGTCAAAGAACAAAAGCAAGAAACAATTTTAATTGAATAAAACAGTACCACCAAAGGAGTTAGATTATGACAACTAGAAAGAGGTCCAAGAAATATTAAGCAAGCAAATAAAAGGTACCAAAATAAAGGTAGGCACACAAAGAATCCTAAGAATGGCACTAGAATTAGATGACCAAATAAAAAAAACAGCACCATTGGAAAATGTTGTGGGCCAGAAACGTGTTTTTCCCCAATTTATGCTGAGCTTTGTTTTTAAGATATGATTCTTAAATTTGATATGCAAGATATTCAAGATCTTAGCTAAAATCTGGCTTTGGAATCACTCAAAACGCATGCACCAATTTTTTTTAATAAATTTTGCAATTTTGGTGTTCCGTTACGCCAGCTGTAGCGCCTCAGATTTGCACACTGATTTTAAAAGATTTATCATTTTTTTCTGTTGATTCTTTTGGACTAATTATTTTTTTTCCTTTCTATAACACTTCAAACTTGCAAATTCCTGAGAATCAAAATTTTCCTATGAGTGGAAATATTTTTCTGGAACAAAACAGCCAGCACAGAAAATTTGAAACAGGGGATTCTGGAAACTAGAAACAAAAACAGCAAGATACCAAAATTTAAAACAATGGAAATTTGTGAAATAGAATTGTGTAGGATCTAAACACAATATGAACTCAAACTAAAATTAAAAAGGCACCAAAAGATTCAAAGAACAGCAGATTCAAAGCAATTAAAGATACCCAAAATCAAGAAACAATCAGCCAATAAAGGACTACTAAGAATTGTTGACATTGTGGATGAACATGACTTGACAAAACATATAAGATTCAGAAATTAAGACTCAAAAGCATAATATGAATCAAATAAGAAAGCAATAAGACTCAAAAGCCTAAAAGAAAATAGCAACTCAAAGGTGTATGGAATCCTATCACAATTTGCACAAGAACTTGTTCAAGATCAATTGAACAAAAGTGCTTCGGTTGGATCTTCCACAAGCACACCAAAACAAATTAAAATGCAAAAACAGCAAGACAATTATGGAAAAGATAAACAACATGAAATAAAAGAAGAACTAGAAATGAAAAGACCAAAAGCAACTCATCTTGAAGAACCCAAGCTCATGTACCAAATGATGGCATTTCATGAAGGTCTTCTTGATCATGTAAGAAAGTGGTGCGGAAGCTATGAAGGTGTGCATGCTAGATCCTCCTAAGAGTGGAATAACTCTCTAGAAATTGCTTCACCTTAATCAATTGAATGACTAACCTTCTCAAAATCACTTCAATTTCAGTTCCACGTTTGAGAAGACGAAGCTGTGTGCACAATCATAGAGTGCAGTTTCTTCGTTCCTCTACTGATGGCATTTTCATGAAGGTCTTCTTGAATCATGTAAGAAAATGGTGCGGAAGCTATGAAGGTGTGTGTGCAAGATCCTCCTAAGAGTGGTGTTGATCTTGAAGGTGCATGATAAGTATGATTATAGGGAGGTTCGACCAGGCCCAAGGAGAGGTGAAGGAAGTGAAGTTTAGAGCCTAGAATTCTAGGAGAAGCAAAGCTTGGCACAAAATGGCAGCATAACTTACTCACAATAAACTTGAAAATACAAGGTGTAGGCTCCTCCTTTTATAGGCTAAGGAGGACCATAATGCAACCTAATGCTAGCCAAATGAAATGTAAATGTGAAGCACATGGGTGCACATGGCACATGGGTGTACAAATGAGCACATGGGGAGGGGTGTGTCTAGTTTTTATGCTCACCCGACATGGGCTTTCTAGACCGGCCTTGGTAAATTTAGAGGTTTTTTTAGAAACTCTAAGTTTACCTAGGTTGGTGTTTTAGGTGCCAAAATTAATTCTAAGAAAATTACAAATAAAGTTCCTATGCTAATTTTGACAAGAAATTAAAGTCTACTCTACACTAGAGTTTATGGCATTTGAACATGTAAAAGAACGTCTTCTTGGATCCTCTTGGCCATAACTCTATGGGTGGCCCAAATCTACCCTTTGGTGGGCTTGCATGTGGGCTTGTGCTTGGTCCTCTTCCATCATCTACTCTAGTCACTAGAGAACGCCGCACCAGTTCTTTGATTATCCAACACAATCCGTTCGTTCAACGTCTCGATCACGATTCTCGATTTGTACGAAAAGAACTTAATAGTGTTCAAATTGCTCAGGACAAAACGACGAATAAAACAAATTGCTTCAATGCTTTAACAATCCAGTGGCAGAAACCGATTTTCAATCATAGATTTCCAAAATCGCTCCAAAAAGAAATGAAGAACCAGATGAACGCAAAAGCAGAATCACAAATCTTCGGAATCGGAAGTGAAGTGGAAGAAGAACTTAATGAATAAATTCATTCTTCACTGTTTTAATTCTTCGATTTTCGATTCACCAAACCAACTCGATCGTGATTCAAACAGATTTCTCCGATCGTCTTCTCCGTTCACCGGTTTCGCTGGAAACGCCACTACGTTTGCTATTCTTCCGTTTCCAATACCTCCACGCGCGATTCCGATTTAGGTCATCGGAAATCACTAACCTCCGATTGGCACGTTACTATTCTTCGATCAATCTTCGCGCACCGATTCAAATGAAGCCAAAGAAGAAAAATGAAGCAGAAGATGAAGAACAATCAACACAAATCGCATAGATATGCTATTCGTACCTCTGGATTCACTGTCCGCACCAAATATCCAATGAGATCTCCAAACAGTTCAGATAAACATGCACAGCACTGGAATCGCTTTTTGAACCACGAAAACTTTCGGAAAATTTTCAAGAATTTTCGAAAATGAATTTTGGAGAAGATGATAATGGAAACCTAACTTTAAAGAAATTGCTAATGACTAGTAGCAATTTATGAACTCAAAATGAAAATCAAAAGCACTCAAGAGCTCTAATCTATGAAGATATTTGAAAAAAACTTTAAAAAGTTCAACTAATGGAGTTTATGACAAATTTTGACTAAACATGACTCTAGACAAAACATATATGATTATAAATCAAAAATGACTCAATTATATTGAAAATTTCACCAAACAAATTTGAAGAAAACTCAAAAAAATTCAAAAGCACACATGAACATAAACACAAGAACACCTAAAAGCACATACATGAAGGTTCAAGTAAGAACAATTAATTTGAACTGAACAAAAAGACAAAATCAATCGGTAAACATTCAAGACAATCAAGAACATTATGAACAACACGGAATTTAGAAAAAAATAGAAGAAGATCTTACAACCATAGCTCTGAATACCAAATGATGGAAAAACGATCTTCTTCTAGTAATGATCTTTGTAATTTCTTCTTTGGATGAATGATGAAGGAGATATGATGAGCGGAAGCATTAAAGAAACTCAAGAGGAGTTTCCATGGATTGAAGTGGAGTAGGAATTTGTGAGAGTGAGAGGTGAGGCCAACTCACTAGGAAATAGTCTAGGCTAAGTCTTGAAGGAGACTAACCTAGGGATAACTTAAGAACAAGTAGAATGGCCAAAATTAGGCAGCATTTCATTACTAATTCAAAGTTAAAGAAATACATGTACAAGAGACTCCTATTTATAGGATAAAGTCTCTCAAAAACTCTCAAATGAGAGTGTGACAAGTGTCACCACCTTATTGGTGCAAATCCTCTCCATTAAGGAGAAGACATGTGGAGACTCATGCCTTCCTTGCCTACATTTCTATTTGCACCCCTCTTTTACTATTTACACATTACTTTGTTTTCTATTTACATCTTTCTCTACTTTGGCCCAAATACAAGGACCAAAACTTCCTAACTACTCTATACAATTTTACAAGGCTAAGAAGAAGAAAAAGACTTTACAAACTCTTTATTAAAGCTCAATCTTCGTCTATCTTCTTGGCCAAAAGTTTTGAGGCTGGACGGTTTCCATCATAAGGGCTTCAAAGGGAAGTTCTTTAGGGTGTGATGCACCGAGCACAACCCCACTTTGTTGGACGGGTTCCCCCTATACTGGGTGAGGGAACTAAGACTTAAGAAACCTAAAACTCTCGAGGAACTGGCCCTTCCTGATCGCGATGTGTGTCAGGTTCTCTCGAGTCTAGGGGCAGTGTTCAACACTGCCCAACTGATCAAACATGAGTTCAGCGCCTCAGGCATCAGGGGCTACATCGATTCGTCTCTACTATTGTTCTTTTACTTCAGTGTGTTTGCTTGTTATTGAGTGTTCTGCTTCTTCATACTTATGTATTTGCTAACCCCCATTATTGTCTTCTCATGTTTTCCTATCTTGGTGTAGGCATGGTACTCAACGCAGAAAAGAGAGTTAGGCTAGCTGACGCCCTTGCTCGTCGCCAAGGGTGCCTGGTGCCTCAGCTCCTTCCGCTCCCATCACTGTGCCTTCCCCAGCCCCTTCTGCTCCCATCGTCGCGGTCCCCCTTGCGCTCAAAGGTGGCGGCGAGAGCGCCCCTGGAGATGAGCAAACTCCATTCGCCCCCGAGCTGCCCGCTGTCCTTCAGCTTGCCCTCAAAAGCTTCCAGCGAGGGGCATCGGAGGACTTGGAGGAGGATGTAATAAGAGAACGCCTGGGCCTCAGTCTTGGCGAATTCCTTGCCCAATCAAACGCCCTCACAAGAAAGACTGAGGCAAGGATCAAGGAGCAACTGGCTCTGGTGGAGGCTAAAGCTAAGGAAGACCTGGCCTTGGTGGAGGTGAAGGCCAAGGAAGACCTGGCTTTGGCGGAGGAGAAGAAGAAAGAGGACCTGGCCCAACTGGTTCTGATCTTCACCAATCGTGAAACTGCTCTGGATCAAGAGATAAGCAGCCTCCGCCAGTCCAAAAAGGAGGCCAAGAAAATACTCTTCAACAAAGGTCAAAAGTATGCTGATCTTGAGTCAAGGGTCTTGCCTTTGTGCACCAAGGTGGTGGAGCTGGAAGAAGAGGCTGAGCAAACCAAGGTTAAGATGGCCAAACTTGAGGAGAGGGCTACTAATCAAGAGGTGCAGCTTGGCCGGATGGAGGCTAAACTCACCCAACAAGCTGAGACCTTCAAGAAGACTGAGGCAGAACTCATCGAGGACGCTGCCGACGCCTACGCTGCAGGGTTCGAGGATGCTCTTGCTCAGGTTGCCTGCGTGCATCCTGAGATGGACTCCTCACCCTTCGCAACGTCGAACCACGTCGTAGATGGGCAAGTTGTGCCTAGGGCACCCCCCTCTTAGCTTGTATTTGGTCTTTCAACAAAACAATCTTCTTCATATTTATAAATGCTTGGTTTGCTTTCACTGTCTGAATTGTTAATTGCTTTAAACTTTAACTACTTGAACCTGCTTGATGTTTTCTTTATCTTAACTTGTTGAATAATATACTTTATCTTACTTTGACTTGCATTCTTCGTGTTTGATTGTTCAGTGTAGTGGCTCGCAGTAACACAACGCCTTCGACGAACACTCGAACCTTAGGTAGCACACTTACCTACCCCCGCCCTACTGTATACTCTTCTTTAGGCAGTGGGGTTTGCATACTAACATGTAACTAACATCACCCTCAAACACAAATGTGAGGGAACTTCTAGTTGTCATTCTTCGAACCTACTTCATAAGGCACAACAGAGAGAGGCCTTCTAACTGACTCTGCTCCTATCTTACTAAGTAAGGAGGTGCTTTACTGATGTCGTTGGCGAGTCGTGCTGTCCTTCTAGACCGCACTGTCTCCATTATGGTGCTCTCACTCGAGAGAGAGGGTGTTCTCTATGAACCAACTTGTCCAGTCTCGAGACTTCTAGCCCGAAGAGAAACTCATAACTGAACTCGTCCTGGTTGTATAAAGTCAAGGGAGAATTTAACTGGCGAACCTTACCTCTTTCCCCTGGTGTTCTCACTCGAATGGGAGGGGAGGCATTCTCTACGAACCATCCCGCTCACCCTTGAGACTTATAACCCATGGGATAGGTTCTGAACTGATCTCGCCCTTACTTAAAGTTAGGGGAGGATTTAATTGTGAATTGCGTTGCTTAGCCTTGGCATTCTCACTCGAGGGAGACGTGTCCTCTGCGAACCTACCTTTCCCGCTTCCGAGACTTCTAACCCAAGGAACAACTTATAACTGACCTCATCTCCGCCCAAAGGCGAAAGAGGATTTTACTGGTGAACCATTTCGTTCAACCTTGGCGTTCTCACTCGAGGGGGAGGCGTTCTCTGCGAACCTACCTTTCCCGCACTCGAGACCTCTAACCAAGGGAAGGTTTTATCTGACTTCATCTTCGTCAAGGCAAGAGGATTTCACTGGTGAACCTTACTTGTTCATTTTGGTGTTCTCACCGAGGGGGAGGTTTTCTCTGTTAACCTACCATTCCCACTCTCGAGACTTCTAACCAAGCGAAGTTCGTAACTGACCTGTCATAGCTCAAAGGCGAAGGAGGATTTCTCTGGTGAACCATTTCGTTCAACCTTGGCTTCTCACTTGAGGGGAGGGTTCTCTGTAACCTACCTTTCCCACTCTCAAGACCTCTAACGCAAGGACGGTTCGTAACTGCATTGTACAAAAATTCGAATACTTCAATCGATTTTTATTGGGTGACCTCGTTAAAACCCCTTATAAGGGAAAAAGCGTCCCCTAAGAATATGTACAATGCTAAATTTTAACTGAAGTAAACTTGAGGTTGTCGCATTCCATGTATGAGGAATTGCGCTCTCTTCAGCGTCTCAAGCCTGTATGCCCATTCCCAAAGGCCTTTGTCACTCTGAAAGGACCAGTCACTTGGGAAAGTTGTTCTCCAATTGATATGGGTGGGCTTCCGCATCACCAGGTGGCGACCTGGAACTGGCGAGGCTTCAGCTTCGAGCTGTGCTATACTCCACCCTTCTCTTTAATGCTTCGTTTAATTCTTGCTTCCTCCCTGACTTCATCCAGTAGGTCCAAGTTACCTTTTTCTTCGTTAGACTTTTTAGCCACGAGTTTTGGAAGCGTGGCGAGCTCTCCTGGATCTCCACGGGAATCATCGCATCTGACCCATACACCAAGCTGAAGGGTGTCTCTCTGGTGGTGGACTGGGAAGTGGTGTGGTAAGCCCACTCAATTCTAGGAACCTCCTCTGCTTAGGTTCCTTTGGCCTTTTCGAGCCTTCTCTTCATACCTCTGAGCCGGACTCTGTTGGCAGACTCGACCTGCCCATTTGTCTAGAGGTGCTCAACTGATGCGAACACCTGCTTTATTCCAACTTCTGAGCATAACTTGCCCAGTTGTTGGCTTGCAAACTGTGTGTCGTTATCAGACACCAAACACTTCGGTACCCCGAAGCGGCACACTATGTTCTTCCACACGAAGTGCTGGATCTTGTGGGTCGTGATTTGCGCCACTAGCTCAACCTCTATCCACTTCGTGAAGTACTCTATGGCAACCACGAGGTAATCCATCTGCCTTATTGCCAAGGGAAAGGGTCCTAGGATATCAATTCCCCATGTATGGAATGGTCAGGGGCTGTAAATCGACCTGAGCTCTTCTGGTGGCGCCTTGTGCCAATCTGCGTGTTGCTGACACTGCTTGCACTGTTGTGCGCACCTCGTGCAGTCTTCCTTTACGGTTGGCCAATAATATCCCACACGAATGGCCTTTTATGCTATGGATCGTCCATCGATGTGACTCTCACATATCCCTTCGTGGAGCTCTGCCATTATTCGTGCACATTGGTCTCCGCTTACACAGACCAAGATTGGGTGGGTGAACCCATGTCTGAACACCTTTCCATCGATGAGAGTGTACTTGGCATAATTTTTCTTTATTTTTCTGGCCTCTGTGTGCTCCAATAGGAGTATCCTATCAGCCAGGTAGCGCTTGTAGGGCGTCATCCAGGTTTCGCCTCCCTCAACCAGGAAAACCTGCATTGATTCCTCCCCCAGGACTAGATATATGCTTACCCTAGGAGTCTTCAGTGTCTCCTGGGTCAGTGACTGATGACTCCTCGCCCTTCCTTTCGTCGTGTTGATCTGGTGGACACCTACCAAGTTATTTGCGGTGAAAGTTCGAGGTGTCTTCAGGGTTTCATGTATGATTGTCCTTTGTCTGCCCCCCTTGCCTGAGCTGGCGAGCTTAGCTAGCAAGTCAGCTCGGGCATTCTACTCTCTAGGGACATGCACTGGCTCGAACACCACGAATGACCCCTTCAGCATCTGGACGTACCCTAGGTATGCGGCCATCTAAGGGTCCTTGGCCTGGTATTCTCCTGTCACTTGACCTGTGACTAATAGGGAGTCACTCTTCGCCAAAAGACTCTGCGTCCCCATCTCCTTGGCTAGTAGCATGCCAACGATGAGGGCTTTGTACTCTGATTGGTTGTTGCTAGCCTTGAAGGCGAACCATTGGACCTGCTTGATCAATAGCCCGTTCGGTCCTTCCAAGATGACACCTACCCCGCTGCCTTGTTGGTTAGAGTACCCGTCTCAGAGAGCACCCACCGGAAGTTGGCTTCCTCTTGGTGTGCATCTGTCGAGGAGAGCTCTACCATAAAATTTGCGTAGACTTGGCCTTCAATAGGGCCTCGGGGCTCGTACTAGACATCGAACTTTGAAAGCTCTACTACCCATTGTACCATTCTTCCCACCATATCCGGCTTTTGTACCTTTCGGATAGGCAGGTCTGTCATCACACCACGGTAAAACTCTGGAAGTAGCGGCGAAGTCTCCTTGCTGAGAACACTACTGCCAAGGTTGCCTTCTCTAGGGCCTGGTATCTTACCTCAAGCCCTTGTAATACTTTACTCACAAAATAAAAAGGCTTTTGCACTTGGTCCTGCTCCTGCAAGGACCGCATTAATCACTGTTCCGTCACAACGAAGTACAGGCGGAGTGGAGTACCCAGTTGTGGCTTGCACAACACTGGGGATTGGCTAGGTACTCCTTCAGCTTGAGGAACGCCTTTTCACTCCCTGGTCCAGATGAACCTGTTGTTCCTCCTCAGACACTGGAAATAAGGGTGACCCTTGTCTCCTCCAACTGATACAAATCTAGACAGAGCAGCCACCCGCCCAGTCAACTGTTGCACCTCCTTCACTGAGATTGGGCTTCTCATCGCAAGGATTGCAGCGCACTTCTCGGGTTCGCCTCTATCCCACGTTCGGTGAGTAGGAAACCCAAGAATTTACTCGCTTCCACTCCGAACACGCACTTCTCGGGGTTCAGCTTTAGTTTGTACTTAGCTATTGTCGTAAATAGCTCTTCTAAATTAGCCACTTGCTGATCTTTCACCTGTGAGGTCACCACCATGTCGTCCACATAGGTTTGCACGTTTCGCCCTATCATGAGTGCGAGTACTCTGTCCATCAACCTCTGGTAGGTGGCGTCTACATTCTTCAGCCTAAAGGGCATCACCGTGTAATAGTAGCAAGACAGCTCTGTCATGAACGTTGTCTTGCATTCGTCCCTGGGATGCATCTTCATCTGGTTGTATCCAGAAAAAACATTCAGGAAGCTAAGCATCCTGCAGCCCAAGGCGTTGTCCACCAAGGCGTCGATGCTTGGTAGAGGTACGAGTCCTTCGGGAAAGCTTTACTGAGGTCTGTGAAGTCAACGCACATCCTCTATTTCCCATTGGCTTTCTTCACAAGGACCACGTTTGTTAGAATGGATGGCTTTAAACTAGAGGGGGGTGAATTGTTTAAAGAAGATTTTCGTAAACTTTTAAAACAAGAATGAATTTATCTCAGGAAACTATTGATAAGAAATTCAGTTTACCAAAAACAGCAAACAAAATAAGCACAACTAGAAAAACAATCGGTTGTTTCACAGAAACAATCGGTTGTTTCACAGAAACAATCGATTGTTTATACCAGCAAACAACAAATAAAACTGAAATTAAAGAGTTAGAGATAGAGAGATTGTACACAGATGCTTATACTGGTTCACTCCAAACCCAGAGTTACATCCAGTCTTCTCAGAACCCTGAGGAAATCCACTAAGCAATCACCACTTGATCACTTACACAACAACCAAGAGAATGACCTTGAACACCTCAAGAAACACACTCTCCTTAGTCAACACACCAACACCAAGATTGCTGATCTTGATCCCCTCAAGAACACAGCCAATCTCAGCAAACATAGAAACAAACTTGTTTTACAGAGTACAAGGATTACACTTGTTACAGAAGATAATCTGAAATCAATACAAGCAGAATCCTATTCCACAGACTTTGATCAATCACACAAACTTAGCAATCTCAGCTCTTTGAAAACTCAAAAACTCTTAGTGAAAACTTGTCAAAGATTGATTCTGAAATCTGTTATTCTGAATTTATTCAAAGATGTAGTTTGTTATCAAATCTTAACAAACTCTTAAATTGCATTAAAAGATTGGTCAAAGCATTTAATGACTGGAGCGTAAGCAGTTAAATCATTTAAAGCTCAGTCAAAGATAAAACAGTTTTTCTATTATGGTCCCAAAACAAACAATCGATTGTTTCCTCGAATCAATCGGTTTTTTTGGTTCTTAACAGTTCAACCATTTGAAAAACAGTTTTCAATCTTTTCTCAAAACACCTAAGTACAAACAATCGGTTGTTTCGACAAAACAATCGGTTGTTTTAACTTAGTTTAAAAACATTTACTTTCACAAAGATTGAGATGGTTATGCTTTAGATTTAGTCAAAGGTGGATTACAAACACCAAACTACCCAGAACTATACTAAACCAGCACAGCAACACCAAGCACAGCAAAGGCTTCAACATCCTTCAAAGGATTTGGATTCTTCAAAGCTTGAACACCACTTGGTTCAACAACGTTTGCCAACTACTCAGGGTATTGGATCTCCCTTATATGGTCAGCGCTCAGCAGCTTCTTTGTCTCTTCTTTTATGACCTGTCGCCTCTCCTCGTTGAACTTCCTTCTTCTCTGACGGGCAGGCCTGACCTGGGGGTCCATGGTGAGGCGGTGGCATAGGAAGTCTGGGTCTATGACTGACATGTCTGAGGCGGACCATGCGAAGGCATCCAGATGTCGTGTTGA